>NC_056735.1:1271003767-1271211267 GCF_019279795.1 Protopterus annectens
AACAGACTAACATGTTTCTGATGCACAGGGTGACATTATAGCATTGTAGCAGTATTAGTAGGTTGTCAACAGGAAAGTGTAATGATATCCTTGTAGGTATATCTGAGCAGGCATTATGCATCACAGCTCTGATTGTCAATGTAGCATTGTTTACACCACTGTTAGGTCTAAGTATGTATTTCCCACCCATGTGTCACTTGGTTGAAGTGTACAGTGTTGCCAGCATGTGTTAGTGAGTGAACAGTACGTGTGTGGTGTGTGCATTGGTAGGGTTGTGTGTTTGTCAGCTTCCAATAGCTCTGTGTATGATTTCAACCATGATGGACTCCATGGCCTTTCAGATCAGACTTCATAGGCTTACTGGACTATACTTCCCATGTTGTGTTGTGCACCTACACTTGTGAGAAGTGCCATATGTTGCTGTAACACATTCAATGGTTCCAGATCTTGTGGAGAGGGTGAGGCTCAACAGACTGTTCAGGTGCAGGGTCTGTTTGTTCTGTAGTTCATGCATGACACATATTGGGAAACAATGTAATCCAATTGCTGCCATGCTTTTGGCTTTGGGGGGAGCTGTTCAGCCATTCTACGTGTGATATCCCCTTGTATGATGACTGGGACTATGGTCAGTGGGAGGTGGGTATGTCTATATGGGCCTGTCTGACAAGATGTCGGCATTGTCAGTCAGGTACAGTTGGCCCTGACTCAGGACATATATGAGTTTACATTGCTATTTATGACATAGCCGAAGGAGGTGTCATGATTCAGTCTGGAATCCTTCTCAGCTACTCTTTACAAAACACCAAGAAACCTGAGCACTAATCCCTGTTATACTCTTTTACACACTTAACACCCTACCAATTCTTTGCGATCAGGCTACGGAGTATGTCAACATAATATCCTGCCATATCCAGGGGTCGGTTTCATGTGTACTCTCCAGTCCAGCTAGTGAATATTGTGGTTTTGACACATTGTCACATCTGCCTCATGTACACAGACAACCCTCTCCTCCTCCCAACAAACTCATATATATGTGAGAGATGCAACAATATTGACATACAGGAGGCTGAGCTCTCTTGACCCATGACTGGCATAGTCTATCAGGTGGTGAAGGTAACCACACACACCACATATCAGTCTCACATAAACCTATAGCGACAGCAATCAAACCACATTATCACACATAAACATACTCAGAGGATCTACATAAACTCTGCCTAAGCAGCAGAGACCTCCAAACAGACACACAAACAACTGCTACCCCACTACCATACCCACATATCACATAGTTCACAATGTCAGTGTGCCACACAGTCACTGCCCTTCGGGCTAAACAACACACCAAATATACTTGTAATAGGTGACACTTATTGTCAGACACACTGACGTCCCACTCACCAGGCCAAACAAGGGAATAGTCACTTTGAGCTGTCTCTCGGGTGGCAGGATTCACAACATAACACATGCACTCAGGTCACTCCACAGCAAGTGCAGGACTGGCTCCAGCATTGTCCATGCTGGTGCATACACCCTCAGACATCCCTCCCTGGACCACATGACATGATACATATAGGAACTCTCTGATCATGTAGCCCAGGCCAGTATGACCCTGACCTTGTCTAGCATCTTACACTCACCAAGTATGATGTCACAGTATACCAACAAACTGATCACGTTTAACAGTTGGCTAACATATTGGTGTCATTCACAGGGGATACAGCGTCTGTCAGCCTGGGGTGACCTGCTCGACATGCTACGTAGCTTCCCTATGGACAGCTTGCACCTGTCACCCTTGGACTTTCAAATACTGGCTAAGGCAGTTGCTACCACCATACTGTCTTTTTTAAGCGGGGCTCAAAAGACAAACCCACCTCCATAGACATTACAGAGTACATGACACTGAGGGTAATGCTGCTCAACACCAGATGTGTTACCCTCAAATTGCGACCACTCAGGAAACTCTTCAGTATGGACAACAGCAATATCTGTGCACTAACAGACACCTGGTTCAGGCTCCCAAATGCACACCAGCACTACCAGGTTATATTTCATACCATGCTTTCTAACCACAAAACTCAGAATGGCCAACACAAATAGGGGGAGTATTCATATACATCACAGATACACATACCTCTGGGTTGGTAGCACTGCACAAAGCATCACAGACCATACATATGCACCTAACATTGTGCATATCTGCCTTTTGGTTTGTTGCCTGCTACAGACCACCCTCCCAAACTCATGAACCACACTCAGCTTTCCTGGGAACACTGGACAATATGAAGGTCTCCCCAAACACCATTATATTGGGTGACTTCAATTACCCAAACATTGACTGGGGATAGTACTCAGGCTCCAACACCCTCGCCCAACAATTGCTACTATTTGTACACTCATATGCTATGGCACAACCAGTCATGACACCGACAAGAGGGGACAACATATTGGACATGATCGTCACCAACATGGGGACTTTATGTTCCACACCTGAGATATACCCCTCATTGGTAAGGTCAGAACATACATTTATCTCACTGGACATCCATGTCTCATCCACACACCCATCCTGGGTAATCTTGGTGAACTTCTCAAAAGCAAACGTCACACTTCTCCAAACCAAGGTGGTATCCTTCAGAGAACCTGGGACAGTGTTAAGTATGGCTCTGACTGCTGAATCCTTTACATACACATTCTATGGACACCTAGTGGACTGCATGGATCATGCTATCCCAAATAACAGCTGCACTCACTCCTCCAATGGCAGGGGACCTATCTGTTAGACCCTGGCCATTAATAAGCTATACAATGAAAGGAGGATGCTACTACATGATAGAACACAATCCCAGACAGGGAAGGCATCTGTGATCTGTACTACCAGACAGCTACAATCACTCATGTATTTATGTCAGGCTCACTTCTCATGGACAATTGTACCAGACACGTACGACACTCACAAGCCCTTCTTCAGTTAATTCAGGTACCTGGGTGGACACTCACTGATATGCTGTGAGTTACTGCATACTGACTAAACATACCCTGAACCCACAGACATTGCCAACATCCTAGCAAACAGGTTCAGTGCAGATGTATCCCCCCCCATTCCCCCTAAGGAGCTACTGTCCATCCCAACAGAGTGTAACCTCCCTGACATCACAACAGGTGAGTGCTGCCCTCCCCACAGTGGACAACACAGTAGCAATAGGACCAGACAGTGTTACACGGGCTTCATGACAGATATAACCCTCACATTACGTCACTGTTCAATATCAGAGTTACTGCAGGATATGTACCCACGGAATGGCATACAGTGATAGTGGTCCTGCTCCACAGAATTGCTGCCACAATGGACCACAGACAATATTGGCCTATAAGGCTAACTAGCCTGTTCTGCAAAGCTATGGAGCATATTGTAATGGGACTCATGCACATAGACATCGGGAACCTACAGACACTGGGTCCTATGCATTTCAGCGTTGTTGTGGGCAGATTGTGCCTCCTGGACCTGTTCATATTCTTTAAACAGTTTCCAGGTCTATCGGTGTAAGGACGGTTATCCACACAGCCTGCCTGGACCTTGCACAACCCTTCAAAACAATACCCCACTATGCATAGGCTCACCAGCGTCGATATCGACACATATCTCACACGATGGATTGCTACCTGGATCAGGGATAGCACCCACATGCTCAGTATTGCAGGTGCCATGTCTGACTATACACCAGTTACACATGGTATCACACAAGGCTCAGTTCTGGGACCTCTCTTGTTCAGTATATATTTGTGTGACGTATGGCTAACACAGGAGGAATATGGCTGAACATGTTCACAGATGACTGCAAACTGGGTGCCATAATCAACTCTCCGGCTGACACATGCATACTCAAATGGGGTCTCACAGAGATAGGATGACTGGTGTCTGAGCCATGGACTACAGTTAAATGCCATTAGTTGCATAGTCATCCCCTTTGGGAATAACAACATGCCAACACATTACCACATAGGTAGTAATCCATTGCATACGGTAGTAGTTGTTACGGGTTTGGGGACACAACTTGTTTGTACTCTCGCCTTTGACAATCACATTACCAAAGTGGTTAAACAGAACTTCTATATAGCCCACCTTATCCCATATGGTTTCACATGTTGATCAAGTGAGGTCATTGTGCCCCTATACTCATCACGACCATGCTTGGTTACAATGCCACATTTGGGATGCACCTTACCTGACACCTGCAGCAACTGTAATGGCCACAAATGTTCCACAACAAGCAGATGTAGGGATTCACATGGATGCTGTGCACAGTTCAGATACAGTAACTCCAGCTCTACTCAGTCACTTATTACCTACACGGATGTGTTGTGTGCCTGTAGTTTAAGGAAATATCCGAACCAGATTTAATGGACATGCTCCACCTCAGGATATCCGACTCCCTTGGAGCTACACACTCCAGGGACACATACCTCAGCACAGATGTTAATGGGACATGCTGGAGGGACAGATTCTTATCCCAGAGGCTCCACTCACTCCGGAATGTAATCCCAGTTTTGCATGGGCAGAGCCACCCACTGACCACCTATAGGACACATCTTGACAAGTGGATGGGTGATCGTATGTTTTCCCATGGGATATCTTCTGGGTCCCTGCTAGACAGAAGCACAATACACTAAACATAAATGGGCTATCTTGTGTGACCTACTATTCACAGGCACAGTGTTCTACTTTGACAGGGTTGCGAAAGCCAAACACACTCTGGCTAGGCCTGTACATGCCCTAGGGTGGATAGGCTAGTATCGACCTCTGAACCTATGCTAATGTTCAGGATGCACAATGTTTATTGCTGATACTGTTTGCAGGTTTTATCATCTTTGCTTTCCCACTTTCTATGAACAACTTAGGTATCTGCAGAACATATTTGATAAGACAGCGTTCCACTATATTATATATGGGTCTGTTGTCCTATAACTGTGCACAAGGCAGATTGCTGGATAGTGAGAAGTTCCTGGGTTAACACATGCAACTGCCTGATATGTGTGGCCCACTGCTGTACTCTGACATGGCCTAAGTGTGTGAGCATGCCCAGTTCAGACTGTCAGTGTTCTGTTGCCTGACGTGTCTCATTTATTCATGTGTGAGCATGCCCAGTGTGACCTTTCAGTATGTTGTTGTCTGAGGTCCACTACATCTGTTGATGTATGTGTACATGTCCAATATTAACATTTCTACTGTGTGTGTTGAAAGTCAGTTTATATTCTTACTGCGGGACTCACCTTTATGTCATAACTCGACAGGGATTATGCTGTGCCTGCAGGGTTTCCATGGAATACTTAGCATAGACTTATCAACATTTCTTCATACAGGCTAACCTCTGCAATACTTTCATGGCTTAGTGGTTTAGTACTATGATTTTAGTGCACAGTATCTTGGGTTTGAGGCCCATCACTGCTTTATATTTTCATACTGAGCAGACCAGACTGCTTAATGGCCAGTAGAGCAAATATCAGCATGTTGCCTTTTGTTCAGCTATGCCCTACTTAGGTTCATAGGTTCATACCAAGCTATCTGCCGTGAGGCATGTACAAGCCTAGCCAGAGTGTGTTTGGCTTTCGCCACCCTCTGAACTGATTTTACTGTGCCCTTTTTAAGGTTAGTTTACTGTTTCTCTGTCTAGTAGTGACACAGACGTAATCCTCATGGTAAACCTACGATCTCCCATCCACTTGTCAAGATTCCTCTTGAAGAGAGTTAGTGAGGGTCTCTGCCTAATATGGACTGGGATTCTATTCCAGAGTGAAGGGAGCCTCTGGGTTAGGAATCTGTCCCTCCAGCATGTCCTGTCCAATTTATTTCTGTGCTCAGGTTCATGTCCCTCGAGCGCACAGCTATACGGAATTTGGATTTTCTGAGGTGGAGCATGCTCATTAATTCCGGGTTGGTCATGGCTTTATACATCAGGCATAGATCACCTCTAAGTAGATGGTATGCAACTGAGTAGAGCTGTAGTTTCTTTAACTGAGCAGCATATGGCATCCGTTTGAGTCCCATGATCCTATTTGTGAGGTACTTTTGGGGTCTTTCTAGTTGCTGCAGGTGTCAGCTAAGGTACATCCCAAATGGGGCATTGTATTCAATTATGGGCCTGATGAGGGATGAATAAAGGGGCACAATGACCTCCCTCAATGTAGATGTGAATCCTTTCATGATAAG
Source organism: Protopterus annectens (assembly GCF_019279795.1). Lineage (NCBI taxonomy): Eukaryota > Metazoa > Chordata > Ceratodontiformes > Protopteridae > Protopterus > Protopterus annectens. The sequence goes on from NC_056735.1 coordinate 1,271,009,973, forward strand.
GTGGGCTGTATAGAAGGTCTTTCTAACCACTTTGGCAATGTGGTTGTCAAAGGGGAAATTACTGTCAACTTGGGTCCCCAGGTTCCTAATTACTTCTTCCATACTTAATGGATTCCTGCCTATGTGGTAATTTGTGTGCACTTTGTTTTTGCCAAAGGGTATGACTATACACTTTTTAGCATTTAGCTTTAGGCTATGGCTCTGGCACCTGTTATCCGTCTCTATGAGACCCTTTTGGAGGATGCTTGTGTCAGCTGGAGAGTCAATTATGGCACCCAGTTTCCAGTCATCTGCAAACCTGGTCAGCCACAGTCCTCCCATGTTAGCCTGTACCTCCGAAAAATATATGCCGAACACAAGTGGTCCCAGGACTGCACCTTGTGGGATGCCACTTGTAACTGGTTTAGAGTCTGACATGGCTCCAGCAATTCTGACTATGTGGGTTCTGCCCTTGAGCCAGTTTGCAACCCATCTTATGACATAGGGGTTTATATTTAAGCTGGAGAGCTTATCTATGATGCCCAAGTGGGGTATTGTGTCAAAGGCTTTTGCGAGGTCCAGGTAGGCTGTGTGGACTACCTTCCCCTCATCAATGGCCTTGGTGACTGTTTCAAAGAAATCAACCAGGTTTAAGAGGCAATATCTGCCCTTAACAAAGCCAAATTGGGTAGGATCCAGTGTCTGTAGGTCCCCAATGTCTTTGTTTATGAGTTCCATGATGATCCTCTCCATAGCTTTGCAGACCAGGCTAGTCAGGCTTATAGCACGATAGTTTCCAGGGTCGGTAGAGGCACCACCTTTGTGGAGTGGGCCCACTGTTGCTGTACACCATTCTTTGGGTACATATCCTGTAGTAAGGCTGAGATTGAACAGCAGCTGTATGTGGGGTTTAGCTCTTCTTGGAGTTCATGTGGAACGCAGCCCCAGACACCATCTGGTCCCATTGATGCTGTGTTTTTTGCTTTGGAGAGGGTGGCTCTCACCTGAGCATCTGAGATGTCAGGGAGGCAGCACTCTGCTGGGATAGATATTTGCTCTTTGGGGGGGGGAGGGGGGGTAGACATTTGCACTGAAACTGTCTACCAGGATGTTGGCAATATCTGTGGGTTCAGTGTATTTATTGTCATTTTGGACCAACTCTGAGCATATCTGGGAGTTGCCACCCAGGTTCCTAACATAACTAAAGAGGGCCGTGTGATTATCTTTAGTGTCCTGTGCAATTTTTCTGTTGAAGCTGGCCTTGGATGATTTTATGAGGGATCATAGTTTTTTGCTAGTACTGATCAGAGATGCGTTCCCTTTTAGGGATTTTGCTCTATCATGTAGTAGCATCCTCCTTCTGTTGTACAGCTTATTTATGGCTGGGGTCCACCAGGCAGGATGCCTGCCTTTGGATGATTGGGTCTTGGTTTTGTTTGGGATAGCATGATCCATGTATTCCTGAAGGTGTCCATAGAATGCATTTATAAAGGATTCTGCAGTTTGAGCCGTACTTTCCACTGGCCCGGGGGCCTTGAAGGATTCCACCTCAGTTTTGGAAGTGTGACATTAGCTTTTGAGAAGTTTTTCACTGTGGTTTTCTGGGCTGTGGGTGGGATCAGGATGTGGATATCCAGTGGAATTGATTTATGGTTCGATCTTACCAATGAGGGGAATACCTCTGGTATGGAGCATATGGTCTCCATGTTGGTGATGACCAGGTCCAGTATGTTATCCCCTCTTGTGGGGGTGGTGACTAGTTGTTCCATAGCATTTGAGTTTATAAATTCTAGGAACCTTTGGCCTAGGGTGTTGGGTCTTGAGTACTGCTCCCAGTCAATGTTTGGGTAGTTGAAGTCACCCAATATAATGGTGTTTGGAGAGACCTTCATATACTCAGACCCAGCTTGTCCAACATTGCTCAGTATTAACCAACAGTGCTGGACATTGCCCAATATTACTCAACATTGACTACAGTTGTGCTAGTTGGTGTGCGCGATTTTCTCTACTTATACTACATGGTGGTAAATGCTGTTTATCACTGCTTTATATTGCTTAACACATGTCAATCATGCCTCAGGTGGTGCTGCAGGGCTGGCTATGTTAGATGCACATACTACAATCCCTATACATGTTTGGAAGCAGGTGGTGTCAACTTAGGCATCCCTTTTACTATATGTGCGAGTCAGAGAGAGGTATCATTTCCAGGGTTCCTACTGAGCCAGTGTATGTGCTATACGTTGACTCTTTGCCAAGGCCAAAGCATACTGGGCATGCCTGCTTCTGCCTACTGGGGCAGGCTCAGGTTGTTCCTCCTCTGAGTCATGCTCTGCCTGTGATGGCCTTGGCAATGGTGGGGGGCTGTTTGGCCCAGGCCTATGCTGGTCCTGCTGCAGCTGTTTTCACAGGATTATATTATGTAGCATAGCACATACCATGACAATTTGGGTACATGTAGTTGGTGAGTACTGCAAGGCTCCACCAGATGTGTCCAGGCACCGGAACAGTGACTTGAGCAGCACAAGCACACGCTCAATTACATTTCGTGTTTGTGCGTGTGCCTCATTATGGCGTTCCTGTTCAGGTGTGTGTGCATTTCTGATAGGTGTCATCAGCCATGGCTCCAGTGCATAGCCAGCATCCCCCACTAGGTGACCATGTGGGATGTCCCCATTGGCAAATGTCTGGTACAGCTGCGTCAGATGCCAGATATGGGAATCATGGTAGCTTCCAGGGCAGCCAGCACACACATTTAGTGTTATGCCCTGGGCATCACACATGACCTGGCAGTTGATGGAGGGGAAGCACTTGCAGTTGAAGTAGACCCTACCCCGCTCACCGGCTGGTGCTTTGATGCGTATGTGCATGCAGTCTATTGCACCCACTACCTCAGGGTATTCCGCTATTTGCTGGAAGAGATGCATATTGCTGGCCAATTCCTCATGGGAATTGGGGAAATATACATGATCACCGACATGTGCTGACATGGCACCCAGGAACTGGTGCAGTACCCTGGATGCTGAGACCTGTGATATCCCCATCATATCACCAGTTTGTCTCTGGAAGGTACCTGTTGCTAATATTCTTAGACCAGCACATACCCTGGTTTCCACTGTAATGGGTTCCCCTCTGTTGGTTCTGTGTGTGAGGCGTGGCCTGCACAGCTCAACAATTTGTTGCAAGAGGTCTCTGTCCACTCTATAGCACTCCACTATCTCCGGCTCATGTAGCCCCTGGTAGGTTAGCCTGGGCCTGTACACTCTTCTCAGTCTCCTCAATGTGGGTTGTCCAGCAGCATTTGCATTATCACCACCCTCAGCATGCTGCATATGTCGCCTTATAACAGCAATGGCAGCCCCTAACATTTCTTTGTCTCAGTGAAGCTTTTTCAGTTTTCACTTCTATTAGCTTACTGCAGTGTCTCTTGAGAGAAACATAATGGACTATTGTTTGCAGAGTTTTAAGTGCTGGGATGGGCTGGGCTAGTGTACTGCCTGTGTAATTGCCTGCTTCTGATTGTTTTCACCTGCTAGCTCTGCTAGTACTCCCTGGTAACTTCCTACTATATGGTGTGCTTCCTTTTTCCTTTCTGTTTCCTCAGGGGGGAGCGCTGCGCACACAATTGCAAACATGCTCACAGCAGCTCACATGCATGCATACATGCTTACATGGAGTAAAACTTGCTTATTCTTGTTAAAATGTGCACACACTGGTGAAAACGCGCTTACAACTGTTTACACAGCCTTATATATGCTTACTCCGGCTTACACGCACGCACACACGCTAACACGTGTGCACACTGTCTTACTCAGGTTTACTGGCGCGCACACTCGCGCATGCACGCTCAGCAAGAAACTTTGGTGTTATCCACGGCATACACCTTCAATTTCTTTACTTTACCTAGCCTACCTGTTGACACACCTCTTTCAATGATATGTAAATGCCACCTGACACATGCCACTCAGCTCCAATGAGCTTCACTTATTTCATACATGCCCCCCTTGTGATGTCACCAATCTTCTACTCTGTTACTCCCCTTATCCTACTCCTACACTCCACTGACTGTGCTCATTTGCTATGTAAACTTGCAATTCACTATCCTAACCCTCATTTGCATGGGATTGCCTACTAATGCTTGGTTACATTTCTTAGACTGAGCTTCCCCCCTTAGCAACCTCTACTTGGTGGCCATGTTGTCTTCAGCCTTCCATTCACTTGCATTGTAAATTCATATCAGCTATAAAATCCACATTTGAGGATCATAATTATTGATTTTCTGGTTTTAGGGCGCAGCGTGTTTGTGCGGCGCTGCACTACGCTTAAACCCCGGAGATCGGCATAAAAAAAAAGTTATTTATTTTTATTTTGCATCGGTGAACATTGCCAATGGCCGTATTTTTGGCCATTGGTATGCTTCCTCCTGTAAATGCATCCTTTTTTTGGAGCTGTCACGGCTCTGTTTTGCTATTTGCAGAACCATACTCAGTTGTCAACTGAGTACATTTCTGCAAACAACACTACTCCTACTCGGACAGGTTCGGGTTTCCTGGATCGCAAATTTACCTCATTTGCATAGCTTTCACCTGCAATTGAGGTGATTTGCATATCCAAGCCCTGTCTGTGTAGGACTAGTTTAAGGAGCTCTGTTACACGCCCCTACCAGCTCTTCCTGGATCACTCTGCGGACATGTTGGCTGCATGGAGTCTTACTCTACTCTTAGACTCCATGCAAGCCTTCGTAAATCCGGCCCAATGTCTTGAATTCCCTAAACAATTGTTTCTTTCTCAACTGCATTTCACATAATCACGTCTTTATAATCCCACTTCCTGTCCATCTCTAATATTGTATGTCTTTATAACCGCCGATGTCAACTTCGTACATCTGACAAATATTTTCTTGACATTTACAAACTGTCAAAAAATATCAGTAAGTCCCTATATAAATACTCTGTAGCTCACACCTGGAACTCCCTTCCACTTAAAATAAGAAATATCCCCCATAAGTTCCTTTTCAAACTAAACTCATACACTACCTTCTTAAGACCTGGTCTTGCCCTTGCCAAGCTCCAACCTGATCTCTAGCTGATTGCTTCCTAAATTCTTCTTTTCATTACTTTAAGTTTTTTATCTCTTTTTATCCACCTTTCTTTCTTTCTTGCTCTTTTTTACAGTACATCTACAATCAGTTTATTTTAAATATTCCTAGTCAGGGATTATCCTGCCACTATTGTATTGATTTTTTTGAAACTTATATATAAATATATTGTCTTTGTTGATTTCATCTTATGTAAATGTTTCTTGTCAATATTACTATTGCAAGTTTTAGTGTTTATATTAATTACTGTATTTTTTTGGCATGTCTGTAATTGTAATTGGAGGTTTTCTCCTCGGGTCTCCACTGAAAATGGGCCTTTGGCTCAGGTGGACCAACTTGGTTAACAATGACAATAAAAAAATAAATAAATTAAATAAAATAAATATGGTAAAAAGAAACCCTGAACACCTTTGGTCCTTTCAAGCCTTCTTCACCCAATACATAATCAAATCAGATGGCTCTTCTACCTCCTCTAATTTTAAGACATACCCCTACCACTGTTGTTTATACCCCATCCGATCTGCCTTCAACCAATACTTAAATAACTCTGACAGATCTTACTAGTTCTCTTGCTCCTCTACTCCCACATCATTTTTTTAAAACCACCTCTCCTCACATCACTCAGTCATCGCCATATAACACTCTTAATTCCCATCCTCATCACATATAACCTCACCATCCTCCACTTCCATTAACCTTCTTTGCCTCTTCAAAATATCTTCCAGTTCTCCAATCAGTCAACATGACTCATTACAGCCATCACTGTCTCTTATCCCCCATGTTTTTCATACCACCATAATGTTTCAGGCAATTTACTAAGTGTAAAATCCTAACAATAACATCCTGCAGGATGTCAGTCATTCTCCACAAGGTTATCTCTCTGCCTCAGACTTCCTAAAATAATTAAGAATTCTCTATCTGTCCCCTCAAACCTCTCACCCTCCAACCACCCTTTTCATAAACACATATCGTACCCACCTACATAAACAAAATAAATCAAAAGATCTGAAATGTATTTTACAGTAAATCCTACTTGGTGCTCCACTCACCATTATAATCTTAGCCCTGTTTCATCTACTACTGCATAAAATCCATACTAAGACATTTAATCCATATTTACACCCTTAATTCTTCTCAAAAGTTATGCCCCCAAATAAGAAATCTGCTCTAATTATCTCAATTCCTAAGCAGCTTAAGGCTACTAAACCCTTATACTTCCTCCCAATCTTTATTTTCTCCAACTCTTGGTAAAATTCTGGAGAAAACCATATACAACTGACGTCTCATCATACATAGCATAGTACAAACTCCTGTCCCAAAAACAACATGGATTGTTGTCAAGGACGAGCACAGAGATTGCTCTGTCATCACTTACAGTTGCTTGGCTTGGATGAAACCAACCTCATGTGGTCATTTTATATGATCTCACATAGGAACTTGACCTTGTGGGCCATGTCACCCTTTTTCCCCATATGACCAAAATGGGGATTAGATTCTAGGCTACTACCTGTTTCAAAAATTTCTTCACCATGAAATCTTTTAGAGTAAAAAATCAATTCTGCAGAAGTCTCTACTCTGACTGAGGTTCCACAAGGCTCCATCCTTGCCCCATTTCTTTTCTTTATTTTTGTAAATATACTTCCCATGGGCTTAATCTATCTCCCTCTCATCTTATACACAGATGGCAAGGTCATGTATAGGTGCAGCTCCAAACACCTCGACTTGCAGAAATAACTCCAAGAAAATCTTCTAGAGCATACCACATGATATAATACTAAAATACTTCTTAGTCACAGTAAAACTACAACCATGACTTCTAGGAAAGGAGCTCTACTGATTTTCATAGTATGGATGATCAGTGCTCTGGTGTCCTAGTCTGTCAGCCAGGTTCAGAGAAGAGACACAATGTGAGAGTTGTGTTCGCATGACTTTTACCCTATTCTCTGAGGCTGTGTGATCTTGGAGTTGTGACACACACACACACACACACACACACACACACACACACACATATATATATATATATATATATATATATATATATATATATATATATATATATATACGTATAAATATATATATATGTAGAGACTTGCCTCTACAACAAGGGAGCTCAGAGGAGGCTTGCCCCTGCCAAAACGTTTGTTTGTTTTTTTGTTTTGTTTTGTATTTTTTTATTTTGAAAATTTTGCTTGTTTTAACTAGTGACCTCCCATGGTTTTGGATGATTTAGGTGCAAATAACTGCATGGCAATTAAGTGAGATGCAATTATTCATAGTGGACCCTTTTGGGACCAAGCAAAAACTCACGGGAATCCCTGGCACACTAGATATTAGAAGACACAGAAGCTTCAACTTTGAAAACACTTCATCTTAAAATTACCATGGCATTTACTTAGATCAGATTAAACTTTCAGCTTCACATCAAGAAAACCAGGTCAAAATGATCTGTCTATTACTCTGGGTCTGTAGGATATCAGGCCTTTTTTTTCTTCCTGTAGATTTGTCTAAGCAAAGGTATCCTATTTGCTGAGCTACACTATGGTTTCCTACTTGTAGCGGCAGCATTTAGTAGGGACAGTGTTACCCTTCATTCCTTCTCCTGCAAAATATCCTGAATGAGGCAGAGCATGTGTGTAACATGATAAGCATCATCACACATGGTGACACAACTTTTCTAATTGCCCCCCCCCCCACCAAGGTGTAATGATTTTATGGAGTGACATATCTCATGGCTGATTTACATGGACTTGTATGAAGCATTTTAGTGTAATACATTTATCTGTTTGTTTATTTACTTGGCTACACATTGAAATGTCATCACTCATAATCAGCTCTGAGGATATCACTGCTTCACAATCAAGAAGAACATCTCCCTGCATGTTAAACAAAGAGCTGACCTACTTCTTCATCCCTTTGCTATTCAAACTGCTATATCAGGATACTTTAACAATCCTCTCTGCCAAACACATCCTCACCATATCTTCCAACTCAGAAATTATTCCCATTCAGGTCCAGCTTTTCAAACACAAGACACATGTCTGTCCAGACACATGCAATAACTGGAATGCCTACAGAGCTATCTTACTAAAAGGATACAAGGCCTTAACAACATGTCCTATATGGACCATATCAAAGCCCTGTCATCACTGTACTCATTATCATACAGACTGCTAAGAGGTGACCTGTGTCTGGCAACACAAGGCATCCTATGACCCACTACTGATGGATTTACTGCACATCCTTAAGTTAAATAGCATCAGAAACACTCAGTCTAGGGATCTAAACCTCTTCTGCAATATCAGCAAAATGGTTTGGAGGGACAGGTATAGCTCTGAGAGGATACCACTGCTCTAGAGCAGGCTAACCATCCACATAAAACAAAGTTCATCACTATCCATGTTCAAATGCAAAATAGATCTAGGAATGGGAAACTGAATATTTATCCCAGGACTGTCCCCTATAGCACTAATGGACAGAGGAAGCCTCTAATGCTTTATCCCATGCACAGGTCCCCTCAAATTATCTATGTCATGATCCCAGTTATTCCCATTGGGGTGATATATAACTATTTACAATGGGATGGCTAAGGTCAATCTGTAACCAAAAGGGATAGGCTAATTCAAGCACAAAAAGGGAAACTGGTCAGACCTAAAATTGCTGACAAGGGCAGCTAGCCTAATACTTACCTATGAACCTATAACCGAGAACATATTTCACTGAACTACCCAAAGTTTCCATTTTCTTTCCCCCAGACAGAGTCAAGCACCCCTCCAAACCTAAAAGACCTCTCTAGCTACACTAAATTTAGTCCCAGTTTAAAACATAACCATGTAAACAATGCCAGTGCAAATGTATTTCCTCTGGCCACATCACTTACATTCACCCACACACTCCAACTACTTTCCTCTTGCCACTCTATTATGTCCATTAGCTGCATGGTTGTAAACTCTCTCTCTCTCTCTCTTTCTCTGTAACATTTATTTTAGTCTTATGTCTGTTCAATTAACTTCATTTTTATTGTGTATAGACTATGGTAACCCAATGTATAACTCTACTTTTTCTAAATTTATTTAATTTCTTATGTTCTTATCTAATACATGTATTCTTTATAGCTTCATCTCTGTGTGTATATATATATATATATATATATATATATATATATATATATATATATATATATGGGTCTACTTGATAATGCCGAAAGCTGAGAAGAACGACAACGAGATAATCGACACCGGAAGATCGACAACGGAGAAGAACAAAAGTTGAGAATCCCAACGCTGAGAACACGACATGTTAAGGTAAGTGTGCGATAGGGACGGACGTTAGGGTCAGGGTGTGGGTAAGGTAAGTGTGTGATAGTGATGGACGTTAGGGTAGGGTGCGGGTCAGGTAAATGTGCGATAGTGATGGACTTTAGGTTTGGGGCGGGTTAAGTGAGTTAGGGTTAGGATGCAGGTAAGGTAAGTGTGTGATAATGACAGACTTAAGGATTGGGGCGGATTAAGTGAGTTAGGGTTAGGGTGCGGGTAAGGTAAGTGTGCGATAGTGACGGACTTAAGGGTTAGGGGTGGATTAAGTGAGTTAGGGTTAGGGTGCGGGTTAAGGTTAGTGCATAGATAGTTGTGTATGTAAGGTTTAGTGTAGGTTTGTAAGGTTTTTGGTGTGCTTGTGTTGTGTGTGTGTTTTTTGGGAAAGGTAATTGTTTTGTTGATTGTCGGGATTGTGGTTTGTCGGGCATGTGAAGTTTTGTGTTTTTGAACTTTCGGTTTTGTCGTGTCAGTTATTTCATTGTCAGTGTTTTGGAGTGACAGTATTATCAGGTAGACCCACATATGTGTGTGTGTGTGTGTGTGTGTGTGTGTGTGTGTGTGTGTGTGTGTGTGTGTGTGTGTGAGTGTGTTTGTGTGTGTGTGTGTGTGTGTGTGTGTGTGTGTGTGTGTGTGTGTGTGTGTGTGTGTATATATATATATATATATATATATATATATATATATATATATATATATATATATATATATATATATATATATATATATATACACACATATATGGATTCATATCACTTCACTGAAAGACCATTTCACTGACACCCATTTCACTGAGACCAAATCACCTAAAGTTCATTTCACTGAAAGTTTATTTCACCTAAAACTCATTTCACTGACAAGTAGTATTCTAAGACAAGTCAAAGTTATATGTCTTTTTCCCCACTGTAGTGTGATCCTGGTGTTAGTATATAGAGTTGGGTTGGGCACAGCCTCCCATAATGGGGGTGTGGGGGTGTAGCCCCCCATTTAATTTGGTTTTATGTTGTCTGGTTTTGTTTTACATTATGCTGCACCCCCCACACCCCACAATGTGGGGTGATGTGCCCCCCCACACACCCCCAACTATATATACTAACACCAGTATCACACTACAGTGGGGAAAAGGACATATATCTTTGCCTTGCCTTAGAGTACTACTTGTCAGTGAAATGAGTTTTAGGTGAAATGAACTTTAGGTGATTTGGTTTCAGTGAAATGGGTGTCATTGAAATGGTCTTTCATTGAAGTGATACAAATCCATATATATATCCATATATATATATATATATATATATATATATATATATATATATATATATGGATCTAGGACTGTTGAACTTTCGTTCAACAGTCCGAATCCACTATCACCGAACACACTTTAACAAAAGCACTTTCCACAAAAAAATCGCTTTCGCTAAAGTGTGTTCAAAAAGAAAAAAGAAAAAACAGTAAATTAACATTTATGCAGGGGGCAAGCCCCCCTGCACCCACCAACCTCCCCTACTTTAATATTCTCACTCCGAGATCGCACTACAGTGAGGAGAAGGGAGGTTTTGCCTTATCCGCACCGTAGTACGGTCTCCGCAACAGTCATTCCCCCACAACTCCCTCTAGCTGCAGGCATACTTCCGCAAAAGTGCTTCTTCTGTGAAAAGCACTTTCGGGTAAGTATGCCCGGCCATTTTTGTTTCGGTAAAAAATTCCTTCAGGGATCAGTACGGATCCTATAGATATATATATATATATATATATATATATATATATATATATATATATATATATAAATGGGGTTTAGCTTGAAATTGATCAGTTGTGATAAGTGCTGTACTCTAGTGAACACATATAAGCAAAGTAAAACACACAAATGCATATTGTATACTGATATTGTACAGTTATGAGTCATAAGTATGGGTTCCTACTGAAATTCCAAGAAAGGCAATTGTAATTCTCAGAGTAATGAGACTGAAAGTGCTGTATTGGGGCATGTGTACTAAATCCAAGTTTTTATACAATAATTTCCATAACCTTGATGTAGAGTTGTCTTGGATTAGCATGCCTAAGTAGCAGTAACATACGGAGACCAGTAAAATGCAAAGCCTAATGCAAAAATGTTCTCACAACTGTACAGCATATTTCAAGATTCTCTCTAATTATATGCCAGCCACACTTTATCTTTTCTTTCAGAGTTATGTATCTGGCACATCCAGCTGGGAACTCATAACCTTAATAGTTTTCTATGTTGATACACATGCAGTGTTACATGTCTTTGCTGTGCTACTGTGCTTAAATCTGAAAATGGAGATTCTCAGTCAAAGTCCTTCTACTATCAGTCAGTGCCCAGAAGAGGTTAATTCAATTAATAAAACTGAATAAATAGGTAAATAAGTAACTACTTGAAATGTTAGGACCTACTAGGGTGAATCCCAAAACACAGAGGCTGAATGGATAAGAAAAAACAAAACATTTTTAATATAATCAGTCCAAGATGGCCATTTCTAGGACTATTCCCTTTTCTGCAAGGTATGAAAATCTTGGTGTTAGTATATCTATATCTATATCTATATCTATATCTATATATATATATATATATATATATATATATATATATATATATATATATACCTATCTATCTATCTATCTATATATCTCTATCTATCTATCGATCTATCTATCTATCTATCTATCTATCTATCTATCTATCTATATATCTCTATCTATCGATCTATCTATCTATCTATATATCTCTATCTGTCTATCGATCTATCTATCTATCTATCTATCTATCTATCTATCTATCTCTATCTATCTATCGATCTATCTATCTATATATCTCTATCTATTGATCTATCTATCTATCTATCTATCTATCTATCTATCTATCTGTCTGTCTATCTATCTATCTATCTATCTATCTATATATCTCTATCTATCGATCTATCTATCTATCTGAGGGTGTGTGGTGTATGTTTGAGATTCATACCAATCATGCATTTTTGATCTCTTTTCATGGGTCAGCAGTTAGAATTATGAGTGCCAACATTTCAATACGGGGCCAAGTTAATAAATAAACAAACAAATTCCATGTAAGTTAGCCATGGGCCATATTACTCTTTATAAACATTAAGCACGGGCCTTCACCTAAGGGAGATGGGGGTTAGAAAAGGTGCATTGCCATATCTGCTCGATCTCATGGTGTGACTTATGTGCTCTGTTGTTCATGATGTCACACACATGCTTTGCCCCATAAAGGGTTCTTTTAATTCATGCATACCTAAAAATCTCTGCAAACTTAGTGTCCAAGCTGTTTGTAAAAAATATCTAAACAAGTGCTTGCTTTGATGTAATATGGCAGTCTGTTCATGCTTCACCTGCTCTCGCAGAGAACCAATTAATACACTTCTCATTCCTATAGAATCTTCTGCATAGCTTGTCTGATGATTCTTTAGTACTTTTTGATAAACCTAAACATTCCCAGAGGTAGTTGTGTCTAAATACCCTATAAACCTTAATAAAGTCTCCTCTTAAATGTCTGAATGAGACACTGTACAAGTTGAGATATTTTAGTTTTTTGTTACAACTTAAATGTTCACATCCATGGATGCCCTTGTTATATTTTCGCTGTAGCGTATCCACTTTACTCATTCTCTTTTCCTTAGAAGGTTTCCATATTGCTATTCCATACTCAAGTATGGGTCTAATGTAGCTAATAAACAATGACGTTGTCATTTCCCATGTCTTAGACATTATACATCTTTTTATACAAACTAGAGTTCTATTACTGTCATTAACCATTTCACTGATATGATTAGAAAAACTCAAAGCTGGGTTTACCCATGTATGCAGGTTCTTAAATGAATTCAAGTTTCAGTCATTGTGTGCTGTATTATCTCCTGTGCCCAAGTGGTCAATTTAGTCAGGTTCTTTTGCAGACATGCCACATCTGTAACACATGTAATCAGTATACCTGATTTCAAGTCATCTGCATACAGACTGTACAACACCTCAGATGAAAAGATAGATCTGAAAGATATAATCTGAACCAGTATTGGCCTGAGACACAGTTCTGTGGAACACCCTGACTGCAACCAGGAATTTTGCCTGTCCAGTTGCTGTATGATATTTGCCATGTTCTATTTGTGAGTCACGCAGCTATTCATCTTAGCAAGAGTACATCAGTACCTAGTTGTTCTCATTTATTGATCAGTGTTTTGTGTATGACCCTGTCAAATGCTGAAGTTAAATCTATATAATTTACATCATAGCACCATTTTTCATTCATTATATTGTTATAGAACATCATGTTATAGGTGGCAATAGATCTATTTAAAACATATGCATGCTGATACATGGCTTCAAGTACCAAACTAATCAGTTCTGACAATAACTTATCCAATATTACCTTCTCTATTATTTTTCCACAACACAAAAGTAGACTTAAGGGTCTATATGATTCTGGGTTTGTCCTACTCCCCTTTCCCTTAAAGACAGATTTAATAAGTGCATGTCTCCAATCTTGAGGAATCTACCCATATTTATACAACCTAGTGAATAATAGATATAATGGTATTGTAGGTTCTTGCTGAAGTGTTCAGGTCATTATTATTTATTCTGTCTCCTTCTTGTGCTTTGTTTGGATCCGCCATGCATTTTCTTTCAGGGTTAACTTTGTGTTTTATCAGACCTGAATAGCATAATGCCACTGTCATAGCTGAGAGGCTTATTGGTTTTACTTATCTAGACTTGTCCAGTTTGTCTCCCCATTAATAAAAAATGTTGACATCTGGAAATCAGTCTTTTAGAAAAAACAGAAAACATATCAGTAAATTATTTATAGAAAACAAATGTTCTCCAATCGTTATTTACACTGGTCTAGTTGTCACCCTGCCTTTCAGAAAAAGGCAATGTTAAAGGTCAAATAGTTATGTTATCAAGGATAATCTCTGAAGATTTCTTGTTTAAAAATGACATGCTGAAGATGAGAGACATGTTTTTGGTTAGAGGTTACACTAATGAGATTATCAGCAGCTTCGAAGAGTTAGTATGTGGAAAGAGGAACCGATTTTGAGAGAAGTCTTTGTCTTGGGTGAAGAATACCAAAGCAAGTATTATTGAAAAACTATTAATTAAAAATTAGAAAAACAGTTTTTCTGAAGATCTTTTAGTTAAGTTAGGTTTTGAGCTGAAAGTCATTTTTAAAAGAGGGGCCGACATTAAACAATTGTTAGAAGCTGCACCCAGACACATAGACAGAAGTATAAGTAAAATGAGTAAATGTGATAGATGTACCTAATGCCGTTATATAAGTAAAATGAGTAAATGTGGCAGATGTAACCAATACCGTTATATAAGTAAAATGAGTAAATGTGGTAGATGTAACCAATGCCATTACGTATTAGACTGTAGAAGCACTTTTGTTAAGAATTATCAAAGAAGCTTGATATGCCCTGGTAAATTTGATTGCAGTACAAAAGCAGTTGTTTATCTTAGTCAGTGCGCCTCTTGTGACACATTCTATGTGGGTAAAACAGAGCATCAACTTAAAAAACAGATACATTAACATTATCTCAATATCAAGAAGGGTAATTTAAACAATGCTTTGTGTAAACTTTCAACAGTATGTACAGATTTTATGAAGTTTGTATTTTTTTTTTAGAGAAGGTAGCTACATCTGAACAAGCAGGTTCTTGGCAAGAACATCTTTAGTAAACAGGAATTATTTTGGCAGTTAAGGCTGAATGGTTATACCTTTCCAGGTATTAATGATTATAGTTCTATCATTCCTGTTTTAAAATGCCAAAGCCATTTTATTTCCTAACAAGTTTATTTATTTTAATGTTCAACAAACAGTATATTTTTAAAAGTGGTAGATCATGATTAATTAAACCAAAATGTTTTCTATTGGTTGATTAGTAGTAATTAATTTTGGGATTTGTTATTTAATCAAGTGAATCAGGTAACAGATCAGTTTTGAAAATGTCCTAGAGTAGGGCAAAAGAACTTAACTGCTTTTTGTTTGTTTATAATACATTTTTTTACTACTATGGCAAGTTCTTGCATGTTTCCATTGATTGTTGAGGTGATTTGAACAAATTGCTTTGTAACTATTTATATTACTATCCATAACACCTTATAAGTTCACAGGAAAAGATTAGGCTGACTGCCCTAGTGGGTCATTTTTAAGCCTAGCTGGTTATGTCATTAGCTCATATTACCCTTACCCCAACTTCCAGTGTTTATAATTACATACTACCCACAGGACTGTGATTAGTTCTGGCTGAAATAATGCTTACTTCTAGGGTAATAACATTCTGTATTTATCTGGGCCATATTGAAGGAAAGAGCATTTAGGCCTCTGGACATGGCGTCTCTCAATAAGGAGTACCAGGAGCAGCCCTGGAGTAAATTTTCTCAGTGCCATCCATAGATTCATTTGAATAGGGCCATGGTGAAAGAGGGGTAAAGCTGGATCCTAATTTATCTGCTAGTAGGTTCATTATATCTTTGGTTTTGGTGGTGTTGGTCACAACCAGCTCAGCATCCTGCTGTAGAAATATCTTGCGGTTCTGAACATGCCTACATAAGGTGTTACAGTTGTCTTTTGCTTGGGTGGCTATTTTACCTCAGAGCTGGCTTTAGTATTTTTTAATTAAACTCCTGAGTTGCTTATTTATTTTACTTATGGTGGATCTAGCCTGCTCTGAGTTATGCAGCTTGTTTTTACAGTATACAGCTTTGTCTATGCAGTTGCTTACACTCTGGGACAATTTAATGGTGAACAATTCTGCATATTCAATGGAATTTACCAGGTTTGGTGGGATTTGAAAAATGCCAGAGGATCTCTCAGAAGAGAATGGTTTACTTTGGAGAAATTTCATAAGAATCTGGGGACTGCTAGACTATCAGGTTTCAGTTTAATTTGAGGGAAAACAGATTTATGATCTGACTGATTAGTGAAGATTATATGCAAGGGGTGGAGCACAGCTTACCCATATTAAGAATAAGGTGGAAGATGTTGATTCCACCTATTGAGTAATCTCACTAGCTGTTCCACAACTTTTGTATTAACAAAGTCCAGGGATTTCTGTGTCTCTGCACTAGTGGCGATATAGGCTTCCTAATCTGTAGGTAGATAGTTACAGACTCCAGGAAAATGGTTTGGGGTTTAATACCGAGTGACTCGTATTTATTTATGTTATTTATTTATTAGTTGTTGAAAGTTAAGCATTATGTCTCACTTATGTGATAGGAGTTATATAAGTGTCTCTAATGTGCTAAGACATTTCACTGATGATGAGTAGGACATAAAGAAGTTCTAATGCATTGTGCTGTTTAGCCAGTGTTGATTTAAGACTCTTCTGGAGAAACAATGACACATCTCTACCTTTTTTTATTTTCTTGCATCGTAGCTGGTCTAAATATGTGGAAATCATTATAGCCCTGCACAGCCAGAAGACGTTCCACTAATTTAAGCCATGTCTTGGTCAATATGCAGATGTCTACTTCCTACAAGGTGAGGAGGGGTTGTAGGGAGTGGAACTTTTTCTTTAGGCCCCTAACATTACCTAGTAATACCTTCTTATTAGTCTTTGAAAATATAGATATGTTGGTAGGTATATCTGGTAGGCATTGCCTAAAAAGGCACTGTGGAAATGAGAATGCCTTAGCCAATATTCAAAAACCTTGAGGAGACAGGGGCAGACCATTCCTGGTGAAGAGCAGAATGGTCTGTTGATCATGAATACCCACGGCGACAAATAGTTCACCATCTTAGAATGGCATCAAAAGCCAAGCCACTTACTGAAGTTGATTACTTTTTGTTCATATTGCTCATATTGCTGCAACATCCTTAGGGAAGGCAGAATACTGCTCAATGCTACGCTTATACTCACTTGGAACAAATATTCAGAGAGTTCCATCATGTCTCTATTCGTATAGTCCACAGCAGTCCATCTCAAGTCATCAACACCTACATGTGCTATGACCAAATCATACCGGTAGTTGTTGTTTAAGAACTTGAGTGTGTCCATGATCTGATAGTTCCTGAGGCCTGCCAAGCAACTTACTGTCCTTCTTTCCTTACTCAGCCTGGTAAGAAGTACATTTGTATGTCTTATTTTAGGAAAACCTTCTACATTGCCCACCTGATCATGAAGGGATTCACATCTAGATCAAGGGAGGTCATCGTCCCCCTGTACTCATCACTCATTAGACCTATGATTGAGTACAATGCCCCATTCGGAATGTATCTGACCCGACACCTGCAGCAGCTGGAAAGGCCCCAAAAGTTCCTCACCAAAAGGATAAAGGGTCTCAAAAATATGTCTTATGCTGCCCGACTGAAAGAACTCCAGCTCTATTCAGTCTCATACCGCTTGCTCAGAGGTGACCTGTGCCTGACATATAAGGCCATGTCAAACCCAGATTTGATGAATATGTTTCACCTCAAAAAATCTAGATCCCTCAGAACCACAAAGGCGGGAGACTTAAACCTTGACACGGTTATTAATAGAACGTGCTGGGGGGACAGATTCATCACCCAGAGACTCCCTATGCTGTGGAACAACATCCCGGTACATGTGAGGCAGAGCACCTCGCTGGCCTTGTTCAAGAGGAATCTTGACCAATGGATGGGAGATCGCAGATATACCCCAGGGATTACTTCAGTGTCACTGCTTGACAGAGGCACAGCAAAATAATAGGCATAGTTTTATTCAAACTAAAGGGGTGGTGAAAGCCAAATAACTATGGGCTAGGCTTATAAATGCCCTTGGGCAGATAGCCTAGTATGAACCTATGAACCTATGAACCTATTACAATGGAATCTTCTGTAACTAGAATATTCATTAGGATAGATGCCTGCCTCTTTACCTTCTCAGACTTTTAGACTCCCACTGCTAAGTGAGATGGTAGGTTTTGGGGTCTAACCGAGTTGTTAAGGGTATTTATTGTTTGTGTTGCATTTTAAAGATCTTTGTGGTTTAGCAAAGTTGGATTTTGGAACTTCAGCATATGATTTGGAGTTCTTCTGTGGTCATCCTCCATCTACTTTTCCAAATCTTAGCTATAATGTACTTCACATCATATGCCATCATTCCAATTTCTTTTAAATCTTTTTCCTACTGTTCCTACTATTCCTTCCCTTATCCTCTCAGTCTGCATATTCTTTCTCATATTTTCTGAAGACTTCCAAGCTTTACTACATTTTTGTGTGCCCACTTGCATGCCTAATATATATCCAGTCTTCTTGCTTCTTCCCTTTGCATCCTCAGCCCCCACCCATCTCTTTACCTCCCTCTTTCCTCAGTTTCTGTTAAGTTAAATACATCTGTGCATTATTTTTAATTGTTGACTGTCCACTTTATATTTTCAACCAATTTGCATGTTATAATTCTTCCTTCCTTCTATTTTCCTTTTGTTGAACTCCAACCCTTGCCCTTTGCCAGTCAGTTGGCTTCTTTCTTATTTCACTTTGTTTTCTCTTTTACTTTTATTTGACAAAATAGAGCTCCTGATATCAATTTTAAAAATCAAATAACATGAAAATCCAAGCATTATCTCCATTTTCATCCTGGTAAACAATAATACAGCAATAAATGAGAATATACTCTGATGGGATAACCACTCATATCCAATAAGAAAGCATTATACTAGATGACTCAACAGTGACTACCCTAAGCATAAACCTATTTAATGTTACACAACTAATTTTTGCATCAGCAAGAATTAAACCAATCAACCGACAAAGAATATACTTTACACTGTATATCAACATCTATCCACAATAAATTTCTAAACTCTAGTATGCTACCTGACTTCATTAGTAAATATCACTTAACATTCCTATAACCACAACAAATTCTACACTCTAGCATTTAACTGACTTCATTAGTGAATATCACTCAACATTCCTAACATTTGGTGGCCCTAAGGTAGACAGTAGCACTCAGGTACTACAGTCAGAAATTTCGCCAAATTTAAACATTCCACATACAAATCACCACTAAGGCAATATAACTAAACCCACCATTAGTTGATGCAGCATATTTCTTCAACTTAGCTTTCCTAAATGTACTAAATTCCACATTTGAACAATGCACAAAAATAATTAAATCAAATCTCCTCTGTGGTTTGGGTTAACCATGCATGAGAGAGAGAGAGAGAGAGTGAGCTAACGTTTGTTGATATTGGTCCTCAGATAAAAGAACCAATAACAAATTAATTTTTCACCAATCAAGAAATTTAGCCAAGATGAGGCTAAGATAATGAGACATATTAGTATTACAACTTACAACAGTGATGTAAGAAAAACAGATAATTCTGGACTGCAATAAATCACCTACTAAAACAAAGAATAAAATCCTTCTCCTGCTGAGAGTAATTAGAGTATCACCCCAAATTTTCACAAACACTATATTGCTACAATCAGAACACTCCTTAAAACACAGCATGCAGCAATCAATCCTGTAAATACTTCCCCAAATAAAATACATCACTATCAACAGAACAAAAAACTATTAATGACTCCTCATTCCCTAATGAATTTTTAATCTCAAGTCATCATCTGCTGTACACAATTAAGAAGTTACTCCAAAAATTTAAACCAACCTTATTAGGTCCAAACAATCTTATGGCAAAATTCCTCAAATTGGCAATTAATTCTATAGCATATACAACAGCTATTTTCATAAATTGCTCTATAGTTTATTCATACTTCCCGAAAATATGGAAACAATCTCATGTCATCAAGCTTCATTAAGTAGGAAGATCACTTGAGTTATGTTATCACCACACCCCTGGTATCATCCCTCACAAAGGTTTTAGAAAGATACAGGTCATTACTCATTTATCAGAAAACAAAGTGTTATGCTCAACATGACACAGCTTACTATCAGCCCCACCTGCACTGAGCCACAAATCAAGCCACCTACATTGCAGTGTGCCAATGACTTAACATGAATCTGTTACAGACACAAGGTACTCACAACTCCAGTCTATACATGAGCAGATTTTTTCTCATCAAATGAACAATGATTTACTTGCTCATATGGAATTCTTGCTCTTCTTAATCCAAAACAAAACTGAACTAAGATATTCACTTTATATTTTAAACAATTACATGCACAAAACTTATTCATTGTATCAGCTATCAAAACAAAAATAGAACAAGTATTTCAAATGTCTCAAACTATTCTGGCAAACAAAATAAACAGATAAAGTCTTCAAAAGTGTTTTACATCTCTTCTTTTATATCTTCCTCCATAACCTCAATGCCCCTTCTCTCCTTCTTTTTCCACCTTTACCCTCTCCCCCACTTCATTTAGTCAACTATCCTTTAACACCACATAATGCTGCCATTCCTGTTTCTGGAAGTGATACAATGCTGTCAGTTCCAAAAGCATTTGAAAATGTCCTCCTCTCCATTTATGCTTTAGTAGATTTCTCCTTTTGTCGCAGTTGTTTCCATATTTCTTCTTTCGTGTTCACTATTCATCTTCCCTATCCCTTCCTTCCCCACATTTCACTTGTATCCTTTTCACTTCATTCTGGCTTTTACTCCACTCCACACATTGTTCCCTTTCCGCTCTCTTCCTCATTTCACTGACAGGCTTTCTCCTTTTTCCCTCCACTCTCACCTGTTTCATAATGTTGACTGCAGAGCATACATGCAGTTGATATTCTGCCTTGTCCTCATTCCACCCATTCCTCCACGATTCTTTATATCCACATCAGTCCTGCTCTTTGGTCAATCTGCATTTTTTAGTACATGGATGGTTACTGGTGCTGTTATTCATTTTATCATGTTTTTTCAAATAATGCAGTATATGTGCCCATCCCCTAAAAAGTGTCTCCTTCATCTTCTTATTTATTTTGTCCAGGTTCTTCTTTATTGTTTCAATCATATATGTCCTCATATTCATATTCTATTCCTCTTATTTCTTCTATGTCCCCTATTCACTTACCTTTACCTAGTATTACTACTGCTATTGTATTCTTGTTTCATTTCAGCTCAGATTAACCTACAAATTTCTCTATTATTGTAAAAACGTTCTTTAATGGTTGTTTCATATCTGTCAATATTATTATTCAATCACTTGTACATTACAGAAATGTTGCCTCTTTTGACGTTAACCTACCAGGTCTGGGAATAACAGGCATTAATGTCTTGTTCCTGAATGTTTCCACCCATCTCCTGAATGTTTTCCATTAGCCATAATTCCTAGTTCTAGATGCTTGTAGATAGCTTGTTTAGGACTCTATCTTCCATTCTCCTCTCTCTTTCTCTTTTAACTCCTCACTTAAGTATTCCCAGTAGACTGCATCAAAGTTATTGTTTTGGTTTAGTAGAATAACTCCTCCTTTTCTTTACACTCCTCTTTCTTTTCTGCTCTCCTCATGCAGCTCACCAGCTTCTACACATTATCTTTGGCGTGTCTGAACTTTGTCCTCATTATAGAATCTCTGAAAAGATGGCATCTAGTCTGTGCACTAGGACATTAGCCATTATGTTGATGTCCATATCTTTTAAGGAGACTGGGATGTATTTTCCTGGATCACTGGGGTCCTTCTTCCTTTGGTATCACCACTATCCTCATCTTTTTCATACAGTCTGATAGTTTTCATGTCATTCTTATTACCATGCTCTTTTCTGCAAGTACTTGTCATGTATTTCACTTCCAAAGTAAAACAAGTTCAAGGAGGAATCCATCTGATTCCTATTTTATCCTTTCTTTGACTCTGTTCACTGCTTTTTTATCCTCCTCTTATGTGATGTTCACCCCATTCTTTGACTCTGTTCCTCTGTTATGTGATGTCATGCTTCTTTGTCCCTCCTTCCTTTTTGCTCTAGGTCTCTTGATCCTGTTTCTTATATAGGTTTTGATAATGCAGATTCAGTGTTTCCCTAGTTTCCTTATACTAGTTCCATTTCTTCTGCATATTTGTTGCATGTGATTTCACCATTGCACTTTTTAAATTGCACTGGGAAATGCTTACCATTTGTTTTTCCTATCAACAATAGTCATTCCAGTACCAAGCCTACATCTGTTTCTGTCATGATGTTGTTTTCGAGTTCTGTATGTATTGCTTGTTCATCTGTATCTCTCTGGCTTCTTAGTATTGTCTGGTATTCTGACCTCCAGTATCTTTACTGTCTTTCTTTTCTTCTTTCTCCTTTTCCCTCCCTTTCCACAGTATTCCTATGTATTGGAGCCCAAATGCCATCCCACCATATGTCTTCCATCTTCTCCATGTTTATTTCATTTTTGTTTTGGTTTATTATATTAGCCTGTCCAGTTCTTTCTTCTCACCTTTTCTTCCACTTACAGTGGGCCTATCTGTACAGACTCTTAATCTGGAATGTTTATGGCCACCCTTACTGCTGTATTGTCTGGTATCCATCTTTCTTGAATTTGTATGCTTTCTATTTTGCATTCATTCTCCCTTTCTATTCTGCATTCATTCTCCCTTAACAAGAAGCTACTGAGTCTGCTGGCCTGCATTATGAATTTTACTATGAATTTTACTGTGTCTGCTGTTTTTATGTTTTTCTCTTTTCATAACTTCATGTATCTTACTTTCAACATTTGTTCTTGCAAATCTCTCTTCATTTTTGAATGATAGTACTTATCTGTTAGTATTCAATCCTTATGGGGTCCAAGGTCACATTTATATCTCCTCTTGTTGTCTGCACCTCTCCCCTCTTCATCAGTCTCCATCATTTAAAGAGCTCTGTGTAAAATTGACCTTCACTTCTATATGGAGAATATATCTTTCCTGCCCTCTACTTTAACTCCCCGAGTCTTCCTTGCCATATCAGCCATTTTTCCTTTCATAGGTTCATAGGTAGGTACTAGGCTATTGGCCCTAGGGCCTATATAAGCCTAGCCAAATGGTACCCTGGCTTTTGCCACCCAAGAAAATTATTTTCCTGTGCCCCTGTCAAGCAGAGCCACAGAAGTGATCCCTGGGGTGAATTTCCTATCTCCCATTCAATCATCAAGATTTTTCTTGAAGAGTGCTAATGAGGAGCTTTGTTTGATATAGAGAGGTAGTTTATTCCAGAGTATGGGAAGTCTCTGAGATAGGAATCTATCCCTCCAGCATGTTCTGTTTATTGTGGTGACAAGGTTTAGGTCCCTAGAGCACGTAGCTTGGAGGGATTGGGATTTCTTTACATGGAGCATGTCCAGCAGCTCTGGGTTTGACATAGCTTTGTATGTTAGGCAGAGATCGCCTCTGCGTAGGTGATATGTGACAGAGTAAAGCTGGAGTTTTTTTAGACGGTCTGTGTAGGGCATCTGTTTGAGGCCAGTAATCCTCTTTGTGAGGTATTTCTGTGGCCTTTCCAGTTGTTGTAGATGTCTTGTGAGGTACATACCAAAAGGGGCATTGTACTCTATAATGGGTGTAATGAGTGATGAATAGAGGGGAACAATGACCTCTTTCCAGTCTTCTTCATCTTTTACATGGTCATTTGCACATCCCATAAAAAGGAGATTGCCACCACTCTCTCTTACCCTCTCTTACTGTGTTGTCTCTCTTATGTTTGAATAGTCTCCACCAAGGATTTTCCCTGCTTCCCTGCCTTTAGCTTTGTTTCCTGTATTAATGCCAGTTTCCTGATATATTCCAACCATGTCATGCACTTTATGACTTTTAACTGGGTAAATGTAGCCATCTATGTTCCATGTCACAATCTTTATCATGTTTAGTTCTCTTCCCAACCTGTTCATCTTGTATCTCTCTCCATCCTTAACAAGTCAGTTGTCCCACACAGATTATTTCTCTGAGTTGGACTTATCATTCCTTGGTTTTTACCTATGCACAGATCCCTCCTGTACATTTCAGGGTGTATATCTGCTCCTAATTTTGTATGATTTTGTGGCCCCATGACTATACCCCATGATTTTCCAAATGTCTGAGTATTCCCTTTATCCTGTCTATTCTTTGTTACTCTTTCAGTCCTCTTTTTTCTTACTCCTGCACTCTTGCTTATTCCCTTTTTCACAAACTTTGCTTACTTCCTTTCATTTATTTCCTGTTTCCCTATGCTGTGCCTATTTTCTCCTTTCTTTGTACCTATTGTTTTCCTCCTCTGCTGGTGACCTTGGCCAAGTCAATTCATTTATTATAATCTTTAATGAAAAAGAATTAGATTTAGAATAGAAAAAAGAACTTACAGAATTAAGGAAAATTCATATGAATATGAAAGAATTTTATGAGAACTGGACTCTTTGGAGGCTTAATTTTAAAAAGAAATATAATTTTTTTTAAGAATTTATAAGGAAAATATGTGGAAAAGAAAAAGAAATATAAGATATTAAGTCAAGAAACATTTAGAGACTTAGTAGAGAAGAAAAATTACTTTTATGAAAAAGAAAGAGAAATATATAAAATGAATCAAATTAAAATTACCAACTTATGTAAACAAAAATATTGTTTACAAAGAAAGAAAGAAGAGGTAGCACCATATTTGAGTAACATGATAAAAAAAGGAAAAATAAGCGAATTACAAAATAAGGGAAGTAAGCAAATAAGACAGCAAGAAGGAATATACAAAATAATTCAAGAATATGTATTTGAATTATTTGTTAAAAGAGAAGAAAACATAGAACAAATTTATAAAGGTGAAAAATTAAACAATAAAGATAATGAATATTTAGAACAAAAAATAACTATGAAAGAATTGAATTAAATTTAAAAGATATTAACATGAATTCAGCAACATGATTACATGGAATTGAATATGGTATGTTTAAAGAAATTAAAGAGTTGCAAATAATACATTTTATAGAAGTTATGAATGAATGAATGAATGAATGGTTAGAAACTGAAATTAAAGAGAAAGGGATATGTACAGGAGTTATAAAATGTATGTTTAAAAAAGGAAATAAAGAGGAGATAAAAAACTGGAGACCTATAGCATTGAATAATACGGATTATAACATTTTTATGAGAATAATAACAAAAAAAGTTACAAAAAAATGGATAAAACATATGACCAAAATGTATTTGGAAAAAAGGAAAAAGAAGTCAAGAGTTATTATTGATAATAAGAGAAATAGTTAATGATATAAATAAAAATGTAGACGCGAAGGTTATAATAGGGGATATAAGTAAAGCCTATGATAATTTTCAATATAAATCATTATGAGAAATTTTGTAGGCATATAATGTAAGCAAGAAAATATTACAAATAATAAAATCAGTTTATTAAAGGAACTATGTGAAACTAAATGTAAATAGCTGGACTGGGGAAGAAATAAAACTAGAGTGGGGAATAAAGAAGGGCTGCCCAGCTATAGTGTAATGTTCTCATTAGCTAAGAATGTAATAGTGAAATAAATTAATAAAATGTCAAGTAGTGATGGATACAAAATGATGAAGGAAGTACACTTGCAAATAATGTATAATTATGTGGATGATATTGTATTAATTGTTAAAAATAAAGTATGGATGGAAAAAGTAAATGAAAAGTTAACTATAAATTAAAAAAATGGTTTAAGTATAAATAAAGATAAAAGTAAAGGATTTGGTTTTGAAGGTATGACAGGAGGTATTGAGTCCACAGCACTTTGTCTTAACCCTCTCCTACCTTGCTTTCCCTTTGACTCTCTCCCCTCTTCGCTTCTCTCTCTATATGGTGGGAAAAATAGGACCACATCATCAAAAAATAAATAAATAAATGAACTAATAGATACATAAAAAAGTATATTGAACTTCCTGCCTCCAACCACCCTGCTCACAGACAATCAATACCAATATCATAGCACTGCAACTGAACATACTGTATATCTGTATAAATGTAGCATTTTTTTACCATCCTGCCAGTAGAAGTGTCTGCACGCACAGCCTAGTTGATATCGGGACTGCTTTATTTTTGAGTTGTATAGGCCTGTGAATGTACATTCTTGATTGTCCTAAGGTAATACAACATGGCATGGGTATGCTAAATGGATTGTGTTCTTTCACTTCTGCGTATGGATTTCTCTATGCAGATGTCTTGGTTTTAATGCATAGGAGTGTCTACTTGCATAGTTGCTGTATTACTCATTTTTGTATGCAGAAATGTTGCTAACTGCTTGTGAGAAATACTTGTCTCACTTGCAGTGTTGTCCTGCAGTACTAGCAATATAAGTGCAGTGCTTCTCTATGAAAGCCAGTCATTAAGAGATTTGGTAACTCTGATTTAATGCTGGTAACATGTATTAATAAGCAATGGTTATATTTTGAAAAAAAATGCGTTAAGAACATGACATAACTGAAAGAGAATTTTTTTCATAGACAACATTGCAATTAGGGTTACCACCTGTCCCACTTTGGGAGGGACAGTCCCTCTTTGGGCAGTTGTGTCCTGCAAAAAAATTGAAAAAATGTCAAATGCCCTGAGATTTTTAGGACAAAATTATTGCCTATATTTTGTGTAATAGTTGCATAAAACAGTTATTCTGCACATGAAACACCTAAATGTTATATGAAACAGAATAAGCAACTAAAATGCTACAAAAATAAGCTTTTATTTAGGCAAAAAATTTAAGTTCTGTCCTTTGTACTGGCCATAGGTATGTTTCACCCTTCCAAATCTGATGTTTGCACCAAAAATGTCCCACTTTGGGCATTTGAAAAGATGGCAACCCTAATTGCAATACAGTGTCACATTTGATTTACATCATTTCTACTGTCAAGGCATTAAAAACTTGGAAGAAATTTTACTTTTTGCTTTGTTCATTTATTTTTCATTATAGTCTTTTTAACTAGTATCAACAAAAAAATACAAAAAACAGTTGGGCTAACCATTGCTGAAGCACTCTGCTTGAAGTTTTAATTTAAAGATTTCAATTATTAGAACATGGAGCACATGTCCTTAAATGGCTGAAGTTGGCATTTTTTTTGCTGACTCCACATTCAAGTAGTTTTCTGTTGCACACATAGTTGCCTAGTAAATTATATAGTTTAAGTGTCACTTTATTAGGTTTTACAGGACTTTTTACTGCTTGGTTAAAAAACTGCACTGTTGAGTTTTCACAGTGGCCTGGCTGTTACTATATTGCTAAAGTGTTTCTGGTATCTGATTTAGTGTTTTCATCAGCCTCTCCTAAATATGGTTGCAGTCTTTTATGTTCTCCAGTTAGTCTGTGGTCATATGTTAGTTTCTAAGAGTCTGCTGTAGTGGTTCTGTGGCAGAGAATTAAACTGCTACAGCATATGGAAACAGCCATTTTTGGCTGTATTCCTAAACAATTTTGTATTAGTTTTTTTGTTTTTGCTGCTGGGTAATCAGAGCTGAACACTGGTATACACAGTTGAATGTAACACTATACCAAATAGTCTCAGACTCTCACAGTGTCAAATTCTCTACAAGCAAATCTAGTCATTCTTACATCCATGAAAAGATTGTAGCTGTATTCACACACTGTCTACTAACTAGATTCAAGCCATGTACTATATTAGATTATCTGGGACTATTCTTTACTTTTTATTTATTTGCAGTGTGTTGACAAGGATAGCCCCACTAGACAAGCAGCTTCCATAAGTGGAGACCCAAGGTGGTATTTATATGATTAGGGTATTGGGGAACTTCCCCTACTCTTGGTAGTCGGGGAGGCTTCAGGAGTTTCACGTCTGACTTCCTGTTTCATGTCCAGGCATGGAGGCAGCCAGGAGGAACAGGGAGAAAACATGTCTGATTCAGCTTTTGGTGAAAATTGACTGAAAGTTGCAATGGTAGAATTGTTACCAGAAGTTTTTTTCTGATGATATGGGTACAGAAAAACAGTGACATTGGAGGAAAAGGAGGTTGTCACTGTAAATGAGATGGATTCAGAGGAAAACTTTCAGAGGAGATTGTTTGAAGGAGAGACAGTTACCTCTATCATAGAAAAATAGAAGAAGAAAAAGGAAAAGAAGAGACTATGCCAGAAAAAGTTCTAAAGACAAAAACTTATACACAAACTGTTGGAGAATAATCAAAGATCAAAGAAGAAATAAAGAAACAAAAAAAAGTATACAGTACATGTGAACAGTAAGAAAGAAGAAAGTTTGGACAGGTATGAGGTTTGGGACGCTGTCATACCACCTCTGGGTGTCAAAGCAAAAGAGGTAAGAGCATTTATTTTAATTAATAAAGAAACTTTTTGTGACTTGATATTTGAGATTGGGCAGGCAATAGAAAAGCTTTTGGGTGCATATGGAGACAAGAAATATTTATCCATGGTCAGAATATGTGGTGCAGGCTTTTTACAGACAAACAAACAAAAAAAGAATAATGATCCTGTTTAGAACTGAAGTTGAAGCAAAAGAACTGAAATAACATTTAACTATTTGTAAAGAAGTAATGGACACTGCAAAAATATATGATGAAAGAGGACTATGAACTGAGGGATGGCAATGTGGAGTAACAATGAAATGGAAAATGATAATGTTATGCATGCACCTAGTATTATTAATGTTCATGGTAACTGGGGTTTTGTGAAATACAGGGGTCAACAGAAGACTTGTTATTTTTGTGGAAAAATTATCATTTAATCAATGCATGTGATAAAAAATGTTAGGTGGTAAAACAGGGCATAACGCAAAAATGTGATTTAAAGTGCAAAAATTGTGGCAATACTAGTAATTTATGGCTAGAATGTGAAATGAATGTGCAAGAAGTGAAAATGAAAATGAAGTTATACAGGAGAAAGAGAGAGAATTGTTATACAAGAAAATAAAAAAATGTGACTGATAAAGAGCTTATACATGGAGTTAAAGAAAGTAAGAAGGAAAAAGAAACAGATGAGACAAGTGAGGAAGAAGCTGATTGGTGCACAGTAACTAATAAAAAGAATTTGATTGGGAAAAGAGTTAAAGAATGGAAAAGAAAATTAAAAAATATAAAGCTTAGGGAAAATAAGAAAGTAATGGGGTAAATATTTTATTATACTAATTGTTCTTAAAAGCTGAAAATATTAGCTTTAAATGTGAACAGTATGAAAAATATTAAGAGGAGAATAGGTATATTACAATGGTGTGCTGCAGTAGACTCACATATTATTGTTTTAGAAGATAGATTATTAACAGAGGAAGAAAGAGCACAAACTGAAAAACTTTGGAATGGCGCTGTAGTTTGGAACATGGGGAAGAAAAGTGCTTGGGCATATGTATATTATGTCAAGAAATCATTAAACTATTAGAAGTAACCATAGTGAAATTAGGACGAACTGCATAATAGACTTCAGATGGAAATAAATGTGCATAGAATTATAGATTTATATGCATATGTAACACAAAAAGAGAGAGAAAGGATGTTTAAAAATATTCTTGAATATGTTTGTGTCAATATGGACATTATGGTGGTGGGTGATTTTAATAGCAATTTAAGAAAAATAAGAGCAATTGTGATGTTAAAATGGTTAAAGAAATTGTGAGAAGTGGAAAGTTAAGTGGATGGGAGAATAAACACTGAACTGACAAAAAGAATGAAATTAGAACATAAATTGGTTATTTTTAAATATCTGATAGTTTAAAGGTTATAAAAAAGGAATTAAGTATGCTGGATTTTCATATCATGTGGCTATATGGGTTACACTAGAGGAAAATGAAGAATATATAAGAACAGAAAAAGTAATAAAGTGAATTAATGAAAATGAATTAGATTCAGAAGAGAAAAAATAACTTATGGTATTATGGAAAAATCATATGAATATGAGAGAATTTTATGAGAACTGGACTCTTTGGTGGCTTAATTTTAAAGAGAAATATAATTTTTTTTTTTTAGAATGTATAAGGAAGAAAAGAAGAAAAGAAAAACAGATATAAGATATTAAGTCAAGAAACATTTAGAGACTTTGTAGAGAAGATAAATTACATTTATAAAAAAGAAAGAGAAATATACACAATTAATCAAATTAAAATTAACAAGTTATATAAAAAAATACTGTTTACAAGGAAAGAAAGAAGAGGTAGCACCATATTTGAGTAACATGATAAAAGAAGAAAACATAGCAAGAGAATTAAAAAATAAGGAACGTAAGAAAATAAGACAGCAAGAAGGAATATACAAAATAATGTAAGAATGTGTATTGGAATTATTTGTTAAAAGAGAAGAAAACATAGAACAAATTTATAAAGGTGAAAAATTAAATAATAAATATAATGAATATTTAGAACGAAAATAACTATGAAAGAATTGAATGAAATTCTAAAAGCGATTAACATGAATTCTGGAACAGGATTGCATGGAATTGAATATAGTATTTATAAAGAAATTAAAGAGTGCCAAAAATAATTTTTATAGAAGTTATGAATGAATGAATGGTTAGAAACTGGAATTAAGGTGAAAGAGATATGTACAGGAGTTATAAAATGTATATAAAAAAACAAATAAAGAGGAGATAAAAAAACTGGAGACCTATAACATTGAATAATATGGATTATAATTTTTTATGAGAATAATAAAAAAAGGTTACAAAAAATGGATAAAATATATGACCAAAATGTATTCAGAAGAAAGGGAAAAGGAAGTCAAGAGTTATTATGGATTATAAGAGAAATAGTTGATGACATCATAAATAAAAATGTAGAAGCGAAGGATATGATAGGGGATATAAGTAAGACCTATGATATAAATCATTATTTATTATTATTTATTATTCAGTATAAATCATTATGGGGAATTTTGCAGGCATATAATGTAAGCAAGAAAATATTACAAGTAATGAAATCAGTTTGTGAAAAGAACTATGCAGAACTAAATGTAAATGGCTTGATTGAGGAAGAAATAAAAATAAAATGTGGAATAAAGCAGGGCTGCCCAGCTAGTAGTGTAATTTACTCATTAGTTAGGAATGTAATAGTGAAAAAAATTAATAAAATGTCAAGTAATGATGGATACAAAATGAAGAATCAAGTACAATTGCCAATAAAATAAAGTATGGATGGAAAAAGTAAATGAAAAATTAACTATAAATTAAAAAAATTGGTTTAAGTACAAATAAAGATACAAGTAAATGATTTGGTTTTGAGGGTATGACAGGAGGTATTGAGTTCAATGAAAAATATATAGATATAATGAGAATAATATTTGGAATGAATGAATACAGACAACAATGGGATAATGTACTCAAAGACGTAAACAATATGACTAATTTTTGGAAAGCATATTTTATATAAGGTATTAAAAGGAATTATGAAGAAAAATAAAGATTCAATATAAATGATGTTATACTATAAATACAAAGAACTGTGGGAAGGAATGGAAGTTAAAAAAAAAGTAAAAACATTGTGAATGAAGAAATGAAAGAGTATCAAAACAAAATTGTGTTATGGAAAATAAAAAAGAATATAGGTGAGAAAAATATAAAGTAATGGAACTTAATTATAATGAAAACATTTTATTGTATTGATCCATGGAAAGATTAAGAAATCGATAAGAAAAAGCCATAATGATAAGATATAATAAATATAAAAATATTAAAGAATGCAATGATTTTTTTATGTTACTTGTCGATTAGAAAATTGCCAGTTAAAGAAAATATGCCATACAACAAAAGCACAATAGAATATGTAATACATGTGGATAGCTTGAGACTACTAAAGAGTTAATAATTCGTGGAAAGAAATATGTAAACATAATAGGGTGAACAGTTTGTTAAAATTTGAGCAAATAAATATGGACATAATATAATCTGGCTATAATGGTACACAAAAACAGGAAGAAATGAAAAAAATGGACTGGATAATATTTTATGTTTCATGGACAATATGGAACGAGAGAATAAATGAAATTAAATACAATGGAATATGGACTTTGACAAAGATTTTGGAGAAATAATATTTTGCTTGTGGATAAAAGAGTGTGGAGGGACTGCTTAAACTGAAGTTTATAATTTATGGAGATTTGTATATAAATGTAAATAATGTAAATATGTAAATAATATGTAATGTATTTATCAATTAAAAAAAGCTATTCTTCATCTGACTATGGGTCCCATTTCATTGATACAATTCCTGCTCCATTTCTGGGAGCAGTTGTGTGTTGGAGATGGAGGAGGAAAGAAGGCTTGAACCTATGCACAATAGCATCAGTGATTTAATTGTGAAAAAGGCAGTCAAGCCTTTTGAAGTTTATATGGATTTATTAGAAGAGAGAAGAATAAACAAGAAGGCATTTAAAACTTTGAAACCAGTGGCTTGTAGCAGTGGTGAGTCTATGATCATGGCAAAGGCAGCCAAGTCTTCAGAGAATTTCAATAAAGTTGCAAAGAGCAACAGTCAGCAGAAGAATGCATTTCAGCCTTCAGAGTTGAATAACACTGTAATGGCAGAAGATATAGTGGTAGGAAAGGCAATCAAGCCTTTCAAATATTCAGGGAACTTATTTCAAATGCATCTGTTCAGGGTAGATAAGAGAAGCTAAAGAATGATGTGTAATTACAACATGGTAAGAATATTTATTCTTGTACATAAAAAAACATTTTGTGATATTATTTTTGAAAATTGGCATATGATGGAAACATTTTGGGGGAATAGAGACTGTAATCCTTGGAACCTGTATATTTTTACAGCTTTTGACAGATAGACTAAAAAGAAACTACATATTCAATTCAGAATGGATGTTGAAAAAGAAACTTTAAACAGACATTTAAGTAAAATGTATACTAATGTGCTGGACATTATTAAAGTATATGCTAATAGAGGATTATGGACTGGTGGATGGGACTGTAATGCTGTTGAAAAAATTAGAAAGTGAAAATGTTTTGCATATTCCAACCGTTATTAATGTTCAAGGGGAAAAGCGATTGCTACATTTTTGGGACAGCCTAAAACCTGTTTTTATTGTGCTAAATCTGATTGTTTAATTGAAAAAAGAAAATGTTATAATAATGGAGAAGTTGGGCATCATGCTATAAATGTAATAATGTGGGGTATTTATGATTGACTGTGAAGAAAGTAAAATCAAGATTGACAATAAAATAAATAGTTCTCAAGATATATGAAATTTTGTAAAGAAGAAAAGGAAAAAGCAATAGAAAAGGATTAAGGAATAGATTCCGAACAAAATAATGGACATTTTATTGGAAAAAACAAGAAAAGGATATGGAAGAAGGTTCAGAAATAAGTGATGAAGAAGACATAAGTTGGACATTAGTTAAAGAAAAAAGAACTAATTTGGCAAAAGAGTAAGAGAAAGGAAATAAATGTTATAGGAATTAACAAAAAAGACAGAAAAAAATTGAAGTGATGAATTTTTTGGTAATTAATAAATCAAGATATTAAAACAAGAAATATGAAGAGTTGGCTGTAGAATATTAGCTGTTAATGTAACTAGTATAACACATTTGGTTAAGACAATAGGCATTTTAGAATGGTGCAAAAACCTAACACTGATATAGTTTTGGAAAATATGAGCTTTTTGACCGAGGAAGAAAGGTTACAAACTGAATTCTTGTGGGAAGGTTATACTGTGTGGACTTTTGGTAAGAAACATGTTCTGGGATAGGAATTTTATGTAATAATTCAGTTAAGATATTAGACGTGGCACTGCTTATAATGGAAAGATTTACAGTTTTAGATATTAGATGGAAGGAAGAGCTATAGTGAATTATTGTTCAGTTATTTTACTATATACATACATAACAAGTAAATAAAGAGAAAATATGCTTATAAAAATATTGGACTATGTGGCTATAAATATAGACATCATAACTGTAGGAGACTAATTGTAATCTGAGGAAAAAGAATAAAAAAGGTAGTGATTAGATAAATATTGGATATACTTAAGTATGGTAAACTAAATATTTGAAAAGTTAATAAATGGGCATAGAGCAGAGGAGAACATAAGACTAAAATTGATTATTCATTGATATCATTAGGACTTCAAAGTAAAGAGAAAGGAAAAAAATATAAACAGGTTTCTCAGATCATCCAGTGATTTGGGTAGAGATAAAAAGAAGATAAGTTATATTAAAATAGGTAAAGGTATATAAAGAATAAATGAAAAGGAATGGAATGAAGAAGAAAGGAAAATAATTACAGAACTGTGGAAAGATCATATTGACATGAGAATACTATAAGAACAGGTCAGAGTGGTTGATATTTAAACAAAAATATATTAGATGTTATATAGAATGGCAATTAGACAAGAGAAAAGAAACAAAGAAAAAAAAAAATATATATATATATATATATATATATATATATATATATATATATATGTGTGTGTGTGTGTGTGTGTGTATGTATGGATTCCTATTACAAGAACGGAAGTTCACTACTTTGAACTTGTAATAGGAAGCCTCACTTCTGCAAAAGTTCACTTTACCGATAGTGAACTTCTGCGTACATGCACTTCACCAAAAACACTGTAGCACAGTGGAGGACATAAAAATCAAGCTATGTCCTCCACTATGGTGCGATAGTCACGGACCTTAGGGTTAGGGCATGGGTCTTGGTAAGGGGATAGCCCTATGGGCTACCCCCTTGCTATGACCTGTGCCCTAACCCTAAGGTCCATGAGTACTGCATGGAAGTTCAGTACAACACCCATTCGTTGTACTGAACTTCGCGTAGTGCGCTTTCGATTAAGTGCACTTTCACTGCAGTGAGCATTCCATGACCTATTTCAAATTAGTGAAAATTTGATCTAGTGTATCGAACCCATATATATATATATATATATATATATATATATATATATATATATATATATATATATATATATATATATATATATATATAGGTTTAACTCCATAATGTTGATGGCCACAAAGTTGAACCCGTTTCTGCAAACTCTGAACTGCACCTTCACAAAACCTCAAACATTGATATTCTGAACCACAAAATCTTGCCCACGTTTGACACATGTTAGCACTTATAAAACAGAAAAAGCATTTTTAGGGAAAAAATTATGGGGTATATGTTCTTAAAAATACCTGAAATGAATAAAGAAAAAAATCAATAATTTCTTATTTAAACAAAGATATTTTCTTCAAGGAAAAAAAAGAAGCAGCAGCTCCCTATTTAAGCAAAATGCTAAAAGAAGTAAAGAATATAATAAGATAAGTTAGGGATAAGGAAGGAGTAATGCAGAATAGTTAAGCAGCTATAGTGAAAAAAATGGAAGGTACATTTTTTGAGAAAAGATAATGAAGAATTACAGAAAGAAATATCAATACAAGAATTAGATAGAGGGTTGAAATTATTAAATTAGCAGCAGGACCTGATGGGCTAGAGTACCAAATGTATAACAATTTGCCGTAATGAGAAAAAAAGATGTTTATTGAAATATTAAACAAATGGTTAAAGAGGAATTTAGATATAAGGAATCATGTAAAGGTATATTTAAATTTGTATGGAAGAAAGGAGACAAAGAAAATATACAGAATTGGATGCCTGTCATTTTGAATAATGCAGATTATATGATTTTTATGAGAATTTTACAAGAAAGGGAAGGAGGGGAAGATAAATAATATTACAAGAAGTATGGTATATAGTATTAAAGGTAGGGGTAGTCAAGAGTTATTGATAGACAATTAGTAGATGACTTTATAAACAGAGAGGAACAACTAAAAATATTAAAAAGAAATTTAAATAAAGCTTTTAACAACATTCACCATGATACATAACGGGAAATATTTCAATTCTACAATATAAGTAGAAAATAATAAATGTATGTGTATCTGCAGATGAAAACAATTTCATATGTATGATGATTAATGGATGGTTAAGTGAAGAATTAAGAATTATAAGAGGAATAAGGCAAGGATGTCTGGTGAGTAGTACAATATTTGCTTAGGTATTGAATATAATTATACAAAAGGTGTAAATATATAAACAAAGAAGGTGTTAAAATACTTATAATGTTATCATATGCAAATGGCATTATATTAGCTAATGAGTATATAGATATAGATGGTATGAAGCAAGTATCAATGTGTTTAAGTGAATCCTTACAGATAATTGGTATGTGCTTGAATAAAGAAAAGAGTAAAGGGTTTGGATTTTTAGGATCAATAGAAGAAATTGACTTAAGCATGTAAGAAATAAAAATATTTGGTTTATATTTTGCCAGCTGTGTGATAAAGGATAGGCAGTGGAAAATGTAATAAAACAATAAGAAATACCTGTAGATTTTTGAACACTTTACAAATTTTTTTAAGAAGAATTCCTTTTTAATAAATTCTATTGTAATGGCAAAGTCAGCATACATTGTTAATATGCTTAGTTTACCATGGAACTAACTATGAAAAGGATGTACTTATTATTATTTTTTATTAGGGGTTCCAGGCTTAACCCAGTTAAAAGAGGTATTTTATATGTTCCCAAAGATAAATGAGGATTAGGTCTAATAAACCTGAGATTTCTCATGGCTTCACTAAGAAAAATGACAAAAAACAGTTAATATAATATTTAAAAATAAATCTGCACAAGAATGAATATTATTTCAAACATTTAAAAAGTGGTTTGAATGATGAGTTTAGAGTTTATCAGGAAAATATATTATTATTAAAAATAAATATAAGTGAAACTGAAAATTAAGGAAAAGTGTGGTATGAAAACATTATGTGTAAACATCATTATGTCTGTCCTTGGAAAGATGAACAAGAGGGGAAAATTAAAGCTGCCTAGACAGGAATCAAAGGATGCAAGAATATGATAGAATGGCAAGATTTTTTATGGAGATTGGCAATAAATAAACTACCAGTTAAGGCTAATGTGCCATATAAAAAGTGGGAAGATAGAACAGGTAATTATTGCAAAGAAATTGAAACTGTAGAACATGTATTTATGAAATGAAAAAGAGTATTGAAATTATGGAAAAAATTAGGTGACTTGAAATATTTTGATGATCTAAGCTATGTGAATGATGTCAATATGGATATGATTGAATATGTTTTTATAGAAAAAGAAACACGGAATATGTATACAAGACTAATAGGAAAATACGTTATGTAATTTGGATTATGTGGAATCAAAGAATAAAGGAAATAATGTTGAATGGGAAATGGGATTTGGCAGCAATGTTAGAAAAAAATAAGGTTTTGGCTTTAGAAAAACAGAAATGAGTACATTGTATTATATGGTGTATTTAATATTGTAAATAGTGTAAATATTGTAAATATAACAGATATGTACATTTTTATAAATATGTTTAAAATAATGACCCCTACTCCTTTCAATAGATGCAATGAGATCTTTTACATCCACCCACACTACCACCAAGTCAAGCAGATATGATCTTGTTTTATCATCTCAGGAGTACAGAATCCCCCCCATGTTTCACTGAAGTGTCAGTAATTGATCTACCTGGTGTAGGAATAGAACCCACAGCCCTCTGCATCAAAGTCAAGGGTGCTACCTACTGCACCACTGACACTGCACAGTTCTTATTCATCTCTTCTTTATTTCCCCCCTTTTACACTACAAATATGAGCCATTTTTAAATAAATTCTTAAACTATATTGGTGTAAGATTATCTATTTTATACTTCAAATATGATCCACCTATTATAAATTACTGTATTCCTAGTCTAGAATAGAAGCAAATTAACTTTAACACTAAAATCGTATAAAATATATTAAAAAATACCACCAGCAAATGAAGGCATTTCTTGAAATTAGACTAACATCAGAAGCTAAAAATTATAAATCCTTCTTTAGTTATGTTAGAAACCAAGGAATAACATTTAACATTGCTCAGAACCTATACCAAATGGCACTACCTACTCAGATCCAGAACAGATAGCCAACATATTAGTAAACAAACTCAATGCAAATTTCACTCCCTAAACAATTATACATGCCCACATATCCCTTAGAATCTCAAATCTCACATCATAACCAAAGAGCACTTGCTAAAGGTACTCTCCAAAATGAAAAATGCATTATCCGTGGGACGCGATCATATATTTGGTTGTTTGATAAACAGTACAAGAGAGCCTAGCTACCAGTGATGCAGCAGGTGGATCCTCATTAAACATGAGGGTGACCAGTGCTCTTCCTAACAGCTCAGTGGTGAGACCCTTATGATTTTGCATCTACTTTACAGATCTCCAAGTTAAAAAATGGGGATCTCTGTTAACAAAGTTTGCAGATGACTGTAAACTTGGTGTCATCCTCAAGTCCCCCTCTGGAAATAAATAGCATAACTGTTTGCAAAAGGTGTTTCATCTAGATCCATGGACGTTCTTATCCCTATACATTTTTATTGATTAGACCTATTTCTGAAAACAATGCCTTTTTTGTGGTGCATTCTACTGATATATCAAGCAATTAGAAAGACCCCAGATGTCCCTAACTAAAAAGATCACAGGTTTAAAAACTTTCAGCTACCAGAAGTATTCTTCCTTTATTCAGAGTCCTATAAACTTCTTAGGGGTGATCCACGCCTTGACTTTTGGATCATTAGGGATGCAGTAGTCCAAGACCTCTTGTATTGCCACAAATCAAGCCATCTCTCTAATGCTAAAACCAGAGATCTAAACCTATTTCAGGAAATAAAACAGGATGGAGAGACATACTTGTCATGCCAAACTTACCCCTTGTCTTGAACAAATGTTGTTGTTAAATAGCTGAATGGGTATCCACTAATTCACCACTGATATGAATTGCCTGACACTCCATAAAAAGAGGTAAGTACTAGGAGAGTACTGGTAAGGTGCACATGAAGACATGGTCCAGTTACTCTGAACATTCAGCATTAAACAAAACTAGTGTTTGAGTATGGCACAGTCTTTGTAAATTCCAGTTTCAAACATATTGTATACAGCAAATGCAAAGAGCAAGTATTGCATAAAATAATTGTTAATTGTAAAAACAGAGTTTTAAAATCATCTTACCTAAGAAACAGATCATATCTAAGTTCATCATTAGGATTACCCGAAGGAGTTGTGTAACAATAATCCATCAATACATTCCATCTATAGTAATAAAAAACAGTTGTAAATAACTGAAAATAAAAAGACCCAAATTAGAAAGGACAGTTTTACAAGAATTAATGGAAATACCTTCCATCAAGGTTGGTTGCTCTTACAGCAGCATATACCTTTGTTTTTAATGGTAATCCTGCACTAGGGACCGTCAGATGGTGGGAGTATGTTGAATCCTGAAACAATTAAAAATACTTCATATGGATCAGTCAGAATATTGCTCTGTTCAAAAAATATCAGCCACTGAAGTTACTTCAAGTTTCACTAGCTAAAAAACTATATATATATATATATATATATATATATATATATATATATATATGCAAAATTGATTTCATGTTACTACATGATGTCAAAAATATAATACAAATACAGTTCTAAATACAGTAAATTTCCATGAGAATCAGTTTTAGTATTTGTTTGCTTTGCTAACATTACCAGTGGAATACAATGCATAAAGCTAAATATGATGAAGATAATTTTGTCTGTGATCAGGATCAGGAAAATAGTATATAATACCAACAGATGAGCAAATATAAGTCATCAATATAGTGAATTCCAAAGCAGTGTTCACTGTTCCACATTTTGTATCATATAGAACTTTCCCTCTGTAATTAATATACAACCACCGGTAAATGAGGAGGTATGAACATTAAGCTATAAGCATGCTGGGAAAGATGTGTATACAGATTATACGGAAAAGCAAGGGTAATAACATGTAGGGAATGCTGAGGGTATCAATCATGGTATGAAGGGAGAGACCAGGAATATTTTAGATTCATTACTGAGTTAGTAAGTTGTTGTGTCTTTCGGCTTTTCCCAGTTAGGTGTCACCAGAGCGGAACTCTGGTCCGCTAATGGTTGGCAGTAGATTACAGAGTTGCCGGCCCTGACGCACAACCTTCAACGAAAGTACGCCCATTCATGCATGTCTCCACACAGAAGATGCTCTAGCTGAGAATCAAACAGGACAACTTCTTACTGTGAGGCAACAATGCTACCGCAGCACCACCACTGCATTTTTATTACTGAGTTAGTAAGTATGCACACTTAACATAAGGCAGCTGTAACATGGTAACTCTGCTTAAACTCTGTACATATTTGAGAATGGAAGTTGTCAGAGCAGGTAAATTAATATCACATGTGGATATTCAAATGCCCTGAGTGTGTTCCCAGTGCAAGGTTTTAAAGCTGTCTTATTTTTCTTATGTTTTTTTCCTGCTGCACTTGCTGCTGGCCATCTTTTCCCACAATCTATATGCCTATTCCTTCTTCATGGGCAAGAAATGCTTGCAGCTCATTCATTCTCCATGATGTGGGAGGAGGTCACAGAGCCATCATCTTTGGAACCATTTGTGTATTTTTATTATACAGCCTAATCCTACCCTCTGGTGGTGATGTGGGAGCCACATCACTGTGGAGGACACCCCAATTCCCTTATTGTGGTGTCATGCCCACTACTTAACACTCTTCGGCAAGGGCTATCTCACAGGATTGAGTGGACCATCTGTATCCCTCTGCCATGGAACCTCTTCTCATGATAGCAGCCTATGTCAATTCCCTGGATCCCTCAATAGATGAACCACCTCTACCCTCCATTCCTGCCAGTTCTGTCAACCCGTGTCTCGTGTGGTCATCTACCACTCCCCAACTCTTCCAGCTTTCTGAGCTGCTGATCAGTCTCAGGTCAACTGGATCACGCTCAGGACTTTATTCCTCTGAGCCACAAACACAGAGTCCAAGATGTCTTTGAATATTATCACTGTACTACGTATATATTAGTGGTTCTATATATTTAACAGATAATGATCAGAGGCATCATCACCATATATGTTCTTGGGTTGTAGTACTGCAAGTTTGGAAGCATAGGATTGTTATAGTTTCAATCATGGTTATACCATCTGTGTGCTATTAATAAAAAGGGAGAAAAGATTGAAAGTCACTTTAACAGCCCAGGTCTGCTAAACTAAGTCTAGTTTGTAAATCAAGCCAACCCATTATTATTGG
Organism: Protopterus annectens; assembly: GCF_019279795.1. Lineage (NCBI taxonomy): Eukaryota > Metazoa > Chordata > Ceratodontiformes > Protopteridae > Protopterus > Protopterus annectens. The sequence goes on from NC_056735.1 coordinate 1,271,051,272, forward strand.
CCCCAGTGACAAACATGCCTCTTGTTATGTACCTGATAAGGTTGAATCAACTTACATCACTAGGCCAAGAAAAAAAGTGTTATCTTGATCACCTAAGTGACTCTGATGTGGGACTAAGGAGTGCAGTAGTCACTGGTCATGAGGAGCACACCCAATTTCTGCTTGGACTTCTTCAACCATTGCTATGATATGTGGATCAAATTTTTTCATGATTAGGCCAGCTCTGTGGCCTACATGAATAAAGCTGACTATATCCCAGGTTTGATTATTGGCCCAGTTACTGTAGGAATGTGTGAAGGAAGAGAAATGATTGATGAATGCCTGCTCACCTCAATTGTAGGGGGGGGGCATGCATGACCCCAAAGCATACTTAATGGTAAAAGTGTATTTATTTATTCTTTGTTGACTAGATTAGGCACATGATCTAATTTCTGGGGAAACCTGAGGTAGCAGTTATACCTATTAGGGTAAATTTGTCCCAGGCACCAGGGAACCTCCCCACTCTTTATTTTTAGCATACTGTGGCAGGTCAAATGGTGGCTGCAGTATGGAGCACAGAGAAAATGCTAACACTTTACTAAATTTGAGTTTTGTTAAGGATGGTTATGATGACATTAAAAGTATGACTGCAGTTAAAGGAGACTTACTTGAGGATAATCTAAAACAATTGCCCTGGATCTGGTAGCCTGGAGTCAAATTTTGGGCAATTAAATGCTGAGAACTGTGTATCCCACGATGTTCTGACACATATAAGGATCAGAGGCAAAGTGAATATCCTGTTTGGCAGTCATAAGATGTGCAGGCGATAGGACAAGAATCTGATGTTAATAAATTGTATGTCCCAGTAGTTAAAAATGATGTATCTTGAAATAAGACTTCATTACTGAGATTCAGACACTTGCCCGTAAGAATTTCAGTTTAATTCCCTCAGCCTTCATTTGTCTACTGTGGGACTCTGAATAAATAAATTATGCTGACAGCACTCCTAGGTCACCCCTAAAAATTAGCAATTATTTCTGGTAGGCTTACCTTCTGGGAAATGTAATAGAAAGAAATCATTCTGGCCTCTGTAAGGACATATGGACATGGAATAGATTATTGGGCACTTTAGCGACATGAGCAAACATCTTGAAACTGATTGTAGGAGTGGTTTGATGTTCTATTTATGTACTGACTGCTGATAGAGATCATTTTATTCATTTATTTATTTGGTTTAAATTGATTTTCTTTACATTTCAATGATTTTTTTCTGAGCCTGAGTACAGCACTTATTCTTAAATAGCAATGACACCTTTTACATTTATTAACATGATATTAAAGAACCAAAATTACTCTTCAAGATTCAGGAATAAAAGGAAGCTAACTAGTCTATATTATATCAGCTCCACTGTTAGCTGGCCAAACTGTAAACCTTAATGCACTGAGCAGTGATATCTGTGCATCCATGACCCTCTGCAGCATCAATCAAAGCGGTGACATACAGTTCATTTTCCTGGCAGGTTGGATTCGTTTAGCATACTGTTTGATGATATGCAAGCTATCTTGTCCAGAACACATTGTGTACAAACTGTGTTTCCACCAATTTGACAGAAGAGAATGGGAGTGAAACTACAGAGTCTGACAAAGTGGAAGGAATAAAGAGCTTGATCCACCCACTGAAGGCCGATGATGTCTCAAAGATAAGGTATATGTGTCTTACTGAAAGGTATCTTTTTCTATTTTTGTCTGCTTGAGTATACAGGTTATATTCTCTACTGTTTTAAATTGCCTGAATCTTCAGGGTGAAAAATGATTATAAGTGATCCTTCCCAGTAGTTTGCTGTTTACAGTATTGTTCAACTACTTTCCTCCCTGGTGAAAAGGTGTCAAATCATGCTTAAATTGAATTTCCTACAGATCTAAAGTTAAAGAGTAGTTTTATCATAGCATTGAAAGCAAAGCCCTACTCCTCATAAACACATTGCATGATGTAAATCTGGTTCTTTTACTGAATAAACTTTGTGTGTTGGTCAGTGACCACACAATGGTAATGGCAGTAAGAAAAACTTTCAGATGTGGACTAGAAAGTGGCAGCTCTCTATGACTGGCAGACTGCATTAGAGAAACCCCAAAGGAGCCAGCTATGAAAGTATTAAAAATAATGAAAAATGGCATTTGAATGTAACCCCACAAAATTTGGTGATTTAGGGAGGCACTCCCAGAGAGTTAATATCAGGATCATAGGATTACCAGACAGTTTGGTTGACAGGGAGCTCTGTCCTTTCTTTGAAAATCTAACTGGGGCTATGCATGTTCTCTCATATCAGAATCTGCAGGTAGAGCAGTGAGATAGGGATAATTCCAAGATATGTTTTGGTCGTCATGGTATCTTCTACGGCATAACACTGTTTGTTGAGAACAGCATGAGACACAAAGGATTGTCCTAGGAGAAACAGCTGTTAATCTTCACAATGGATTACTGCAATAATCTGTATTTATTATGAAAACAAATACTGAAGTATAATCTAATTTAAACATCTTGTGATATAAAACTACATTATTAACAATAGAAATGGTGGTAGATCAGATCTTTTTGTCTTCATGCCGTGAAAAAGAAGAAGAAGAAGATTTTTTTAAAAAAGCCCACTAGCAGACATACTCACTTCTGGTACACATGACAACTGTTTGGAAGATGTTTTATCTGAAAAAGAAATGGAGTGGGAACATATCCTGTCCAAGATGTAGTCATCATCATCTAAGTACATTAAATCACTGGAGAAAAAGTGCTAGTGCAGTAAGGTAGAGCTGAATAAAGCTCCTTTTATCTCCTCTGTTGAGAAAGAGGCATATGTGGATAAATCTAAACAAAAAAAGACTGTGAAAGAGGAAGCATTGCAAAGAGAGAATGGGGACCATTTTGAAAATTTTGGAAGATGGGGAAGAAAGGGTCGCAGAGAGGGTTCATTGAAGCAGATTTCAGAATCGTCCCTGGATGAGCACAGTCAAGCCAGTCATTCATGGTCTAAGACATTTTTTGGTAGACCTCATTTTGATTCTGACAATGAGTACTATTAGACTCAAAAATCACTTGACACTCTGCCAGTAAAGAAAACATCAAAACAGGATGAGAATGTTGCATATGAACACTACATTGTGCATATACATTGAGTATGTTTTTACAGTGGTAGGACTGAATAAGATTAAGAAGAATGTAGTATGTATGTATGTATGTATATATATATATATATATATATATATATATATATATATATATATATATTAATTGGGGAACTATAATATAACAGGTATTTCTTCTCATCTTTATGCTCAGACAGGGATATAGAAGAACCTCAAACACGAGAAGACACTTTAACTAGGAATGATGTAATTGATGTGATCTGAAAAGAACTTCTGGAAGTAGAAATACGTGTCAAGGAGGTAAAACGCAATGACTATACAAAAATAAATATAAAGTGGCTGGACCTGATACATTTGTATATGACTTCTGTAAGTGAGAAATAATCAGCTTTCACATGAGCTCATGAAATAAAATCAGTATCTACAAAGTGCAGAATAATATTGCAGTAGTTACGAAAAATAAAGGTTAGCTGTCTTCTTTCACCCCTTATCCACAGGAACTAGCATCCACCATAAATCAACAACTCATCTATGCATCTAACAGCTTTACAACTACTCAGGCAATTGGTTAGTCTTTGAAAACATGTAAGCAAAACTGTTATAGTGAAAGGTGGGTACAGTTAACCTCAAAATAAACTGATTCTAATTGGTATCTAGGAAATTAATGCTCCCAAAAACAATCAAAGTAATAGTTTTCAAATTGCAATCCACTGAATTACCTCATATAAGTAAAGAAGTCTTAATAAAAATTAAATGTCTTTATTAAAAATATGTTTTAAGGGATTTTTTGAAACTTTTTTAAATTAAGAGTTAAAGTTTATATTGCTTCTTTGCTTATATGAGGTACCTTTAAAATGTTTTAAGATAAGCAACAAACGTATAGCCTTTTCCTCCCTATGAGTGTTACACTTTCCCTGTTCTCAGCTTCTTTACAAATGTCCAGCTCTCAGTCTTCTCAGCTTTTTCCCCAGCTCTTAATTCAGACATTACCAAATTGTATTCAGTCTCTACGGGAATATCATGATGGTCGTGCACTTTAACTCCATAACCCTACTGTTTGCAATGTAATGAAACTATTAACAATTATGTACACAGAATGATATCAGATAAGGTGGAAATCTGTATTATTCTTACAAATTGTTACCAGTGTACATGGAAACATTATGAACATGCTAGTTAAATTATATTAATTCTATAACTTTAGCAATGTATATTACATGAAACATTTGTTCTCTATAACTCTGTAAGCCAATAATTTGCCCTGTAACATGTTCTAATATTAATGTCCTTTATTACTATGAGATCCAAACTCTCTCTTTCACAATCATTTCAAAATTGTCTGTGTAACAATTTATTTATCTGTTTATTTATTTCACATTTGTTAAATGGGTTAGTCTAACCGAGTTTGCAAACAAAGCCATTTTCAGTGGAGACCCGAGGGGAAAAGCCCCAGCAAACATAAATAAGGATAAAAGTGACAATATACAAATATTAAATAACAATCACAATACAAAATAATTGTAAAATAGAAAAGGTTATTAACTATTTGCATTGCATTGATAGTAAGTAACCTAGTTTCAGAGGAGACCCAAGGGGAAAGAGCCCCAGCAAACATAAGCAAAGATAAACATACAGGACAAAAAACTTAAAAATAACAATGCAAATGCAAAATTAATTATAAAGAGAAAATCAAAAGAAAAAAATTATGAACATTAAGGGTTGCACTGAAAGCAGTGGTCTAAAATTTACTACATAGGAGAGTAAAAATAAAAAGATAACCGTTCAAAAGAGGGACAATGTAGAGACATTGATAGGGGAAATAAGATAAATAATGTGGAGAATGGGAGGGGGGAGAGAAAGGAGGGGGCTATAGTCAGGCTATAGTAGTAGAGCTGAGGGTTTATGAGGTTAGTTTAAGCAGAAGTGACTAACAGAGAAAGAAAGTTAGGAGATGCAACAGGTTATACAGTATGACAGACTAAGACTATGTGTGGTCAAGGCAACGGCATAATTTCAAGTTTAGTAGGTGAGACTTAAGCTCCTATTTAAAACAGGGCAAGGTTGGATCTAATATGGAGAGGGAGATTGTTTCAATTTAGTGAGACAGAGTGTTTGTAAAGTAGTTTGCCAATATTCCTTTTGGGTTTATAAACTGAGAGAAGATGCTGATCAGCAATCCGGAGTGCTATTCAGCAGATTGTGAGATTTATAATGATGCTTCTACAATAATTTCAAAATTATCCATAAAACAGTTATTTAATTTTTATCTGGGTAACAAATCGTGCAATTGCACATTTGCCAAGGCTGAAAATGGTCCATGGATCAGCTTACTTGGTTAACAAAGGAAAAATAAATAAATAAGTCTATTAAATGCAAAAATTATAGAAATTGTTCATTCCTAAACTTGGACATGAATATTTTAGCTATATGTTTTTTGCAATTCTCTGGACATTACTTTTCATTATGACTATTCAAATGAGGCACAGCAGTTTAGTAAAAGAGAAAAAACATTTCTGAAAATGAGTCGGCCTTGATGGCATTTGTGCACAAATATATGTGTCAAACATTCAGCTGTTTTTTAATTTTGTGAAGGCCTTTAATACAGTTCAGTTGGACTTCATTTTCTATGACTGAAGTAAACTAAGCATCTGTCTGAATTTACTAGATGGATTAAAGCACTTTGTAACAATTCTGTCTTTATAGTCACATCTGAGGGGAAAAGCTAGGCCGTCCCTTTCCCCAGAACTACTTATTCTGTTAATGGAAGACTTGGCTATCTCACTGACATGCGCATCACTAGAACCAGAGCAGATTCCACTAATAGCAGATTTCACTAACAGATGTGCATGGATGAAGAATGATACATATCCCAACCTATGTTCTTCCCAAACCATGTCCTTCTGCCTTTCAATCTATCAAGTACCTCACATCTTGTGTTAGTAATAAAAATATTGCTATTAACACACAGTTGATTTCTAACACCATACTACAGATGTCTGTTACTTGGATAAAAAAAAAAGAAATGGGGGCATGATTTGAGTAAATAACTGAGCTACTATGGCTTAGGACCACCTGAGAATAGCCAGAGATATTTACAAGCATATATAAGAAAACTATGATGCAATGGCAAGAAAGAGGCATCATTATCCAGCAAGCCATTTTAGAAACATTAAAACTAGGAAAGAAGGTGAGTGGTAATACATCTTGTTATGTTTTAAACAATGTCTTTAGTATAGATAATTGATACGGATTCACATTCTCCAAGTTGTCAGCCATAATTACGCATGTTAGGAACCACTATCATGATATCAGTAGTCTCCACCCATGGAAGAAGCAGGAAAGTACACAGAAAGGAAAAGGAGGATGTAAATACAAACATTTGTGCCAGAGGTAAGCAAGTGCCACAGCTGCTCGTAGGTACTTACTAAATATGCAATCCATGAGACCACTGTGGAACCAAGCCTAATTCCCCAACTGACACAAGACACTATCTAGTTAAGTGACTTGCTCGAGGTCACATTAGGCAAACGAAAGTGAAAGAATCAAACTCTTTACCACAGAAAGCTCATTAACAGCTCATGCGCTCAATTCTTTGAGCTAACTGCTTTACAAAACTGTGGGAACAATCTGAGAATCAATCTGTCATTGAAAAAAAGTAGGAAATCTGGGGAAGAACATCGTTTGTACATAAATAGGGCAAGATCTCGGACCAGCAGGTAACCCTGGTCCACAGGTAATGTTTAACCCTGGGAAATTTGTTAAAAGAGTAGAATGGGGAATGATCTGTTATGAAAGTTCAATAAAACCAGGGCTGGTAATCTGCATATATTCTGCTACTGTAAAAGAACAAAAATGAAATGGCAGCAGGCAGTAAGATTACGGATTGCTTTCTTTAAAACCTATACCATTTCACTTTAAAGGCATATTTGGTGTGCAAGATGATGCTCAATGATGGGACAGTATGTTGCTACACATATGAATGGTTTTATTTAGTGGAACAAAGCCTGGTAAAGAAATGGAAAATGAAAGTGAATGTGTATTCCGGTTCATACAAACTGAGTATTATCAAATGTCTAGACAGAATTTTGCTGTCTTCTAAAGCAAATGTGATCACAAAATCTGGTATCCATGCTAGGAAATAAGAGTATATCATACTTTTTATTTTTTTGGACTGCTTTGAGATGTAAAGTGATATAATAAATTGTAGACTGTTGTTTAAATGTACGAAGTGATGTTTAAGAACAATAGTAAGATTTTATAATCTGTAATATTCTGCTGACACACACACACACACACACACACACACACACACACACACACACACACACACACACACACACACACACACACACACACACACACATATATATCAACATTATTGTAAGTTATTTAGATATGCAATATAGTTTTATGTGTTTAGTTGAGTGTGTCTGTCAAGTTTATGAACTATACTTTGTTAAATCAATAAAATATTAAATAAAATAAACACAGCTTTCATTTGCAAAACAATGATTACAAACTTCACTTGACTGCTTTTGAAAATAAAAACATTTTTTGTAAATGGAAATCCTTTCGCATCCCTCTTTCAGGAAGCTGTGACCAATGCACCTACCTTTACTATTATAATCAGGGTTAATACCACTGAAATTTTTAGTACAAAGCTATGCTCTCCCACAGTGACATTAAGTTTGAGCAAAAAATTCACTTTACTGATACAGATGACTGAATAATTGGTACTTATTTCCACAACAATCTTCCATTCATGTCTCCAAACTGCAAAGTTCTAAACCAGGTGTGCTTCAAATATTCATTCTTATTCAATGTCAGAAAGTAGAATTCATCAGTGTAAATCACAATCACATTACAGACTGCCAATTTCCTCATGGTGAAGTCCTTCCATCAGTACCATCCATAAAAAATACAAGTCCACTGTGTGCTTTGGTAGCCATAGCCACGTTCGCCAACTGTACCAATAGTCCCAAAAGCAGTACTCTAAAGGGTGTAAAGTGTAACTGTTCCAGGATTTTTAAATTACTGGGATTATGTCCAGTCCAAAAATGTATTCTTCATTGAGAACTAAAACACAATTATGGGAGTTACACAAATTTATAAACTTATATTAGTAGCATTTGGGCCACCAATTTTGATGGAGAGTCCACTTTTAGTCATGTAAATATGATTTACAAAAATTGTTGGTATTTGTCTAATGTGTGACAAATACATTAAACTGGTTTGGTCAAGACTAAGAGAGGAACTCATAGACAGCTTGCATGCTACAAAGTTATATGATTGGCTCTGTGTGGTAAGCAAGACGGTTGAAATTCAGAAGGCCTCATCTGCTCTGAAGTGTCGAAATGCTTTATAGAGCAATAAGGGCTTATTGAGATTCATGTAAATGTGGCAGCCTGTGGACAGAGCTTAGGCAGTCTAGGCTTTTCACACCCTTGTGCACTGCTCTGCTAGAATTCTTGTGTAGTTCAGAGATTCATAGATGTCCATAATAACACCCATACAAAGCTGTGCAAAAGTAAATAAGTGTGCATAGCTATTAGCTGTACAGCATCTTTTGTGCCTAATGGTAGAATAAGAGCAGGTAAAGCTTCTCTCCTTTGCACTGCTCAGATTGCATTTTCTATCCTAAACCCTTCATTTTCACACTCTCTTCATTGTCATTTTCTTCATTTCAGTTTTTAACACATCATTTTTCTCACGTAATGGAATTTCTTCCATTTCACCCACATTATTTCTTTCTTTCACCATCTATCTCTTTTTTCTTGCAATACTGAACCACAAAATCAACTTTATAAACATGTTCCATAAAAATACTATACATTTACATGATGTATTGCCTTTTTTACTATATTTTTAAAAGTAAGTTTCTTTACAATTATTACCCCTGTTACTTGCTATAGACACCTCAATAAGCTAAGGCTGAGTCAGTCCATTTACCATTTTAAGTCATTTCTACTTCCCAACCACAATCCCACACTTTCCTAGGTTCATAGCTAAGTACTAGGATATCTGCCTGAAGGCATTTATAAGCCTAGCCAGAATGTGTTGGCTTTCACCGCCCCCTTAGATTAGTTCCCTGTGCCTCTGTCCAGCAGAGCCACTGAAGTGATCCCAGAGGTAAACTTTCTGTTTCCCATCCACTCGTCAAGGTTTCTTTTGAAGGGTGTTAGTGAGGAGCTCTGCCTAATGTAGATTGGAATCTTGTTTCAAAGCATGGAAAGTCTCTGGGGCAGGAATCTATCCCTCCAGCACATCCTATTTATTGTTGTGGTGAGGTTTAGATCCCTAGAGCATGTGGCTCGAGGGGATAAGGTTTTCTTTAGGTGGAGCATGTCCATCAATTCTGGGTTGGACATGGCCTTGTATGTCAGGCAGAGATCACCTCTGAGTAGGTGGTAGGCAACCAAGTACAGCTGTAGAGTCTTCAGTCAAGCTGCATAGGGCATCTGTTTGAGGCCAGTGAACCTCTTGGTGAGATACTTCTGTGGTCTTTCCAGCTGTTGCAGGTGTCTTGTAAGGTACATCCCAAATGGGGCGTTGTACTCTATGATGGGTCTGATAAGTGATGAGTAGAGGGGCACAATGACCTTTTTTGGTCTGGATGCAAACCCTTTTGTGATTAGGTGGGCCACATAGAAGGATTTTCTAACCACTTTGGCAATGTGATTATCAACGGTGAGATTACTATCTACTTGGGTCCTCAGATCCCTTATTACGTCTTCCATATTTAGGGGACTACCACCTATGTGGTCGTTTGTGGGTACTTTGTTTTTTCCAAAGGGGATGACTATGCACTTTTTGGCATTTAGCTTGATGCCATGATTTTGACACCAGGTATCCGTCTCAGTGAGACCCTTTTGGAGGATGTCTGTGTCAGCCAGAGAGTCAATTATAGCCCCTAGTTTGCAGTCATCTACAAACTTGGTCAGCCATAGTCCTTCTGTGCTTGCCTGTATCTCTGAGAAGTATATGCCGAACAGGAGGGGTCCTAGGACTGAGCCCTGGGGAATGCCACTTGTAACCAGTTTTGAGTCAGACCTAGCTCCTGTAACTCTCACCATGTGGGTTCTGTCCGTGAGCCAGTTGGTAACCCATCTTGTGACATAGGGGATTATGTTCAGGCTGGTGAGCTTGTCTATAATACCAGAATGGGGAATGGTGTCAAAGGCCTTACCGAGGTCTAGGTAGGCTGTGTGTACCACCTTTCCCTCATCTATAGCCTTGGTAACTGTCTCAAAGAAGTTCACCAGGTTTAGGAGGCATGATCTACCCTTAACAAAGCCGAACTGGGTAGGGTCTGGTGTTTGGAGGTTCCAAATGTCTCTGTTAATGAGTTCCATGATGATGCTCTCCATAGCCTTGCAGACCAAGCTAGTCAGGCTTATAGGGCGATAGTTCCTGGGGTCTATTGTGGCTCCACCTTTGTGACCAAAATAACTATTGCTGTGTGCCACTCAATGAGTATGTAGCCTGTGGAGAGGCAGAGTTTGAACAGTGTGTTTAGATGAGGGATTAGTTCATCTTTGAGCTCATGTAGGACACAGCCTGGGATACTGTCCGGTCCCATTGATGCTGTGTTTTTAGATTTGGAGAGGGCTGTTTTAACCTGAGTGTCTGTGATTTCAGGGACTCTACATTCTTTTGGTATGGTTATGGGCCCTTTTGGGGGTGAGAGGGGGGTGAAGTTTGCGCTGACCCTCTCTGCCAGGATGTTGGTGATATCGGTCGGTTCAGTGTATGCTGTGCCATTCTGCACTAACTCCGAGCAGATCTGAGCATTGCCACTTAGATTCTTGACATAGCTAAAGAATGCCTTGTGGTTATCTTTGGTGTCTTTGGCAATTTTTCTTTCAAAGCTCGCCTTGGATGATTTTATGAGGGATCATAGTTTCTTGCTGATACTGATCAGGGATGTCTTCCCTTCTTGGGATTTTACTCTTTTCTGTACTAGTTTCCTCCTTCTATTGTATAGCTTGTTTATGGCAGGAGTCCACCAGACTGGTTTCCTTTTCTTGGAGGAGTGAGTCTTGGTTTTGCTTGGGATAGCATGATCCATGCATTCTTGTAGAATGCATTAGTAAAGGATTTTGTAGCTTGGACAGCATTATTCATCAGCATGGGGGCTTTGAAACTTTCCACCTCGGTCTTAAGTAACGTGAAGTTTGCTTTTGAAAAGTTTTTCATGGTGGTTTTCTTGTCTGGGGGTGGGGGCGGAATGTGGATGTCCAAAATGATTTGTTTATGGTCAGATCTAATCAGCGAGGGGTTGAACTCGGTTTGGAACACCGGTCGCCCATGTTGGTGATGACCAGGTCCAATATGTTGTCACCTCTGGTGGGAGTGTTGACCAGTTGAACCAGGGCATTTGAGTTTATAAATTCTAGAAAATGTTGGACAAGAGAGTCAGTACTTGAGTAGTTCTCCCAGTTGATGTTTGGATAATTGAAATCACCCAATATTAGGGTGTTTGGTAGAGCCTTTATGTTTCCCAGTGTTTCCAGAAACACAGAATGGGGGTCCTGGGACATGGTGGTTGATCTGTAGCAAGCTACAATTTGAATTGCAGTTTTGCCCATTGTTAGCTGCATGTGGATGATCTCTGAAGCATTGTGCTGTGCCACTAACCTGGAGTTGTGGGCATGCTTGATGAATATGGATACGGCCCTGCCTATTGTATTTTGGTTTGGGTTCTGTGGCCGAAATGTATGGTATGAGTTGTAGCCTGGTAGTGCTGGGGTGCTCTCTGGAGCCTTAAACCAGGTTACTGTTACAAATAAATATTAAAATAATAATAAATGTATCTATTTTCTCCATACTGAGGAGTGCCTCGAGTGCATGCATTTTGAGGTTTAGACTTCTGGCATTGAGTAGCATTACCCTCAGTTTTTTGTTACTTGTGCTATTTATGATGGTGAGTTTGTGTTTTGAGCCTTGCCTAAAAAAGGCACTATAGGGGCGGCAAGAGCTTTGGCCAGTATTCGAAAGCCTAAGGGTGACAGGTGCAAACCGTCTTTAGCAAAGCAGAGTGGCTTATCGAGCATGTCATCCCAGGTGGACAGACACTGGATCCCCTTTGAATGACACCAGAAACTCAGCCAATTGTTGAAATCAAGAATTTTTTTCTTTATACCGTGGTATCATTCTTGGTGAGGGCAGGATGCTACTCAGGGTCAGGGTCATACCGGCCTGGACTAAGTGATCAGAGAGCTCTTCCATGTCTCTTTTCATGTAGTCCAGGGAGGTACAGCTCAGATCATTCACACCAACATGGACAATGAGTCATATTTGTACTTGTTCTGGAGTGACCTGAGTGCTTGTGTTATGTGGCGGATTCTGGCACCCAACAGGCAGCTAACAGTAACCTTCTCCTTATTCAGCCTAATGAATGGGACATCAGTGTGCCTGACTATAGAGTCATCTATTACTAGTATGTTGGGTATGTTATTTTGCCTTAAGGGCTGTGATTGCATGGCACACTGGTTTTGTGACGTATGTGTTTCATGGTTTGTGTTGGGGGGTGGAGGTTGCTTGGATGTTTGCTTTGGAGGTCTCTGTTGGTTTTGCAGATTTTTATTTAGAGCCTCTGAATATGTTTTCATGTATTTATGTATGTTTTTTGCCAGTGCTGCTTTAATGGGTCTATGTGAGACTGGTGGTGTGATGCAAGTATTTCCCTTCTCCTCTTGACTTTTTGATCAGGTCTTGGGTTGAGAGAGCTTAGCCTCCAGTTTGGCTGTATAATTTCATCTCTTGCATGTATTAATGTTTGGTGGTAGGAGGAGGGGTTGTCTGTGTACATGAGGCAGTTGTAACATTGCCTCAAAATGCCCAGATTCACCAGTTGGACTGGAGAGTACACCTGAAACTGCCCTTTGGACATGCCTGGATAGGTACAGTGAACTGATTTACTGGATGGCTGGTAAGGTCGAATAGAGAGCCTTGTCCTTCTGTACAGTACAGGAGGGTCTAGTGTTAGGGTTTATAAGTGCTTACTATAAGTTTTGAGCAAGCGCTGGGCTGAGAAATCAATGGCTTGAGTGATTAAGTTAAAAGTTTGTCTAGTTCCAAGGGAAAAATTGAAGAGGAGACTTTGTGGAGCTGGGAATAGTTTTACTCTAGCTAATCAGCGCTGCCCGGCGTGCAAAATCAGACAAATACGGTATTTATAGCAGGGAAATGAAAGAAATAGAAATTAGCCCAAAATGGCCAATAAACTACTAATTTTTGGACTGAAACCACTCCTCCAGGGACAGATAGGCTGCTCAAAGTTCCCCTCTCTCACAGGTGAACAGAGAATTATTATTTATCCAAATAAGGTATGGGCAAACACAGAGATTTGTAACATAGCCCTGAATTCAGCACTAACCTGAAAACTGGACTATACTAGCTTAGAAAGGCGGGAAACAAGTTTTTTTTTTTTTTTTTTTTTTTTTTTTTTTTAGAAAATTAAGCAGATATACTAAAAAAACACTTTAAGTGCACAGAAAAGGATACTTATTGTTATGTATCGCAGATCAGAGTTGTAGTCAATGCCCCTAGTAATAAAGTAGGAAGAAACACAAATACAGTAAAAGCAGGTGAATAAAGTGCAATATATATATATATATATATATATCTATATAGACATACACATATATATATATATATATATATATATATATATATATATATATATATATATATATATATATATATATATATATATATATATATATATACATGTATATATATATATATATATAAAACAATAGAAAATGAATAAACTGATTTAAACAAGTTACCAAATTAACCAGAAAAAAAGCTCAAAACTGAGCCTTGTTCCAGCAGTCTTCAATCAGACAAGTTCTAACTGTGCACCCCTGCTTACTTGGGTGCAGGGGAACCTTCTCCAAAAAAGATCCTCTCATATTTAGTTAAAGTCACATCCCCTACTTTCTCAAACATCTTTTTTTAAACATAACAGAATATCTCATATTTCAATTTCATCTGTTCTGGAATGCAGAAAAATAATTTTGTTAAACAATTTCTTGTCCATGTAGAAATATAATCATTCTATGGAAATTATTTTTATTCTTGCCAAACACCTAAAATGTTCTATCACTAATTCAGGTTCGTACGATAAGTGACAAAACTGCTCTTTAATTAGATGAGTAAATGTTCTTACATCGTTTACATTAAAAGCCTAAAGGCACAATCAAATTCTGCCACATGTAATAGCAGTCCACAGCACAGTCTCTCTTTGTATTAATTCTTACAGTAGGTCTTTTCCTTTTATAGATAGCTACATTTCCTGGTTTTGTCTCTTTTTCACATCTTATTGCTACAGCATACTTTTTATAGACTCATGTTGTCATCTTTCTTCTGCTGTTCTTCCAAAACTATTCTGTTCTTCGAAAAGTATTCTGCTTTTCCATCTTGTTGTCTTCTAGCATCAGAAGAAACAACCAGTAATATCTCCCCAAGAGATCTTTGACACTTTACTTTGTTCATCTTTGTTCAAAAAAGAATGTGTAATTTAACCATCCAGTTGCAACCTCCATAACAATCTGTTCTGAAATGCAATCCTCATACATAATCATATCCATATTTCTTCCATTTACCTGCTTTGTATTATCAAATAAGTTGTCTTTACATAATTTTCTGGCAGTTTTGCAGCTCTTATATAGTGTAAGAAAACAAGCTCTGTAGTTTCTTCTTTACCACAATGTATACAGACCTTTTCACTGATTTTTATATGGCATATTTCACTTTACTAGTCATTTATTAGTCACTAATCTCCATAAGAAATCTTCTGCTTGTTTATTACACCATGCTTTTTGTACTCTTATAGCTTTACATTTTTCATTCATTAGCTCCTCCCAAGGATATAACAGAATAATATTGTATCATGATATTTTACACCACACTTTCCTCCCATTTTCTATTTAATCATTTTATTTTCCATAAAAAATAATGGATGATATCTCATAATTTCATTTAAACATGTTTTTCTTCTTTTGAAATTGTGTAACACATCCCACTGTTGCTTATATTTGGACATTAGTAAATTTACTACCAAATTTTCATTTGTATAATTTATTCAAAACAAAACTTTATACAAATTCAAAGAAGCAGCATAAATAAATGGATTTATTAATCCTAAGCCTACATCTTCCTTCTCCATGTATAAGACCCCTCTCTTCACTGGATTCAATCTTGATCTCCATATAAAATAAAATAAAAAAAAAACCTATAGTTTTCATTTTCATAGTTTATTAGCAACATCTAGAAACTAGCTAACTATGTCATTGTTCCCAGTATAACTGTGTTAATCAGATAAACCTTTTTATTAAAGTATAGCTTGTATGTTTTCAAAAAACAACAATGTTCCTGCCCACTAGTATCCTATTCCATTGTTCCTCACTTATATTTTTACCCAACAAATCTTATTCCTAACACAGAGATTTTTTTCGAGAAAGATACTATATCACCAATCCTTTACTTTTTTCTTTAAAGTCATGCTTATTATTTTTAAACATTGAAGTATATAACATTTAACTTCATTCATCCAGACTTTTTTCATAATCAATATATCATAAGTAAACATGACTGAAATGTTTATAACTTTAGTTGTATTGTAAGTAGCATCTCTCATGTCTAAATTTACATCTTTGACTAATATATTCAAAATTAATACAAATAATATATTTCTCACAGAACATCCCTGATGTATGTCATTATTTGTCTCTATTTCTTTCCTTAACCATTCATTCACTAAAATTCTTACTTTATTTGTATTATATGCAAAACAACATAAATTCTTAATTGTATTACTGATGTTATACTCCTCCATAATTGTCCACAAAAGTTCATGTTGTACTGTATTAAAAGCTTTATTTAAAGCTCCTATCATGATCTTAGGCTCATCAGTCCTGTTTATAGTATCATCAACAATTTCTCTTGCTATGAGTTTGATATCTGTTTTCATTTAAACTATATGTTATCTTCTTTAATACTGTTCATTTTACTTTCCATTCCCTTCTGAATTATTTCTGTAAAAATCTTATAGTCTGTATTGTTTATACTATAGGCCTCCAATTTTTAATTTTAAATTTATCTTCCATTTTTCATACATATTTAATTATCCATTCATCCATCATCAACCCATTTTTCCATTTTGCACATGGGGTTGTGGCATCACTTTAAAAGTGACAATCATCTCAAGCCAAGATTTACACCACCAGGTGGCTAGCCCTGCCATGGAACTGAAATACAACATACAAATTTAAGTATACCACTGCATAAATCCTTATACATAAAACTTTCATTTACCCTCTCATTCATAACGTTGAAGAAATATTTTTCTGACAATCTGTAAAATTCTTCTAAAATTGGTATCCTATTCCATCTGAACCTAAACCTGACTGTAAATTAACATGGTTAGGTACCTTATCTAATTTATATAAATAAATCTCATTTTTCAATTCTTTATTTTCTTGTTCTGTCAATTTTTAACATGACATTCTTTTGTTTGCATTTTTCCTATCTTGAAACATTTTCTTTACATAATATATTACAATATTTATAATTTGTAACTGAGATCTTCTTACCTCTTCTCTATCATCATTCATTTCTCCTATTATACTAGTGTTCTCTTGAACTATGCTACTCAAGTAAGCTGATGCTTTTCTTTTTACCTTGCCAAAAATATATTTGTGTAAATAATAATTCTTTAATTTTCTCTTGATTTTTTCATAAATTTGTTGTTCTATTATATAATATTCCCTAGTTTTCCTTTCCCAATCCTTTAAAGCATCCATGCACATTGTTTTATAATTTTTCTCCAGTTTTCTTACATCTGCCTGCTATTGTAAAAAAAACAAACATTTTTTAAATGTTTTTCTTTCAAAGCCAGCCACCACTCAGATCAGTTTTTTGTAAGGCACTCTAGTGGAAATGTGATCTTTCCATAAATACATAGCTATTTTTTCCATTCTCATTCCATAATTTCTCATGTATTCTTTTTATTCCTTTTCCTAATGCAATATACTCCTTATTTTCTTGTATTTCTATCCAAATGGCTGAGTGATCATCAAAGCCTGTTACAATTGTCTCTCTCGCTCTTAGCTATAATTAAACCTTGGAATATAATAAAATGGATTTACATCAATTTGTCAAAATCCATATTACTGAATCTCAACCACTTACCCAAAAAGAAACAAAACCCAAACTGTACCATCCCTAACCAACCCAGGAGAGGCACTGTGCTTCCCACAGCCCCCCAACTAAATATACCAAATCCAAGATCACATTATAGTTGGAAAAATGGCAAAGTTCTCCATCTCGCACAACAGGTTACTTACCCTGGGAAGATCTTCATTGTTCCACTGCTTCATTGAAGTGGGTATGTGATAATATGGGATTTCGACAAACTGAGGTAGACCCAATAAAATAATCTGTTTGCATCTTATATATACCTCAATTATATGTCCACAAATTATTATTCAAAATCTTTAAAATGCCACATTTTATAACTTCAAAAGATTTATCAACATCTTTTCCTCTCTTCTTCTTTTTCCATCTCAAAATACAATTGCAATCTTCTTTTATTATATTCATATTAATTACTACATAATCCAACATTTTATTAAATAATTTTTCCTCTTTACTTGTAGCATAAGCATACAATGGTAGAACTTTATATACTTGATTGTACCATCTAATATCTGCAATAGTTAATCTTCCCATCATTGCCAATGTTATGTTCAATATTTTCAATAAATTACAAACTCCAGCTATGCCCATAAAGAGTTTCTTTCCCAAGTTTCAAATGGTATCACTTCCTCACAGTTTCTTTGTATTCTCTCTTTTTCTGTCATAAGTCATATATCTTCCAATATTATTTTGTCAACATCACTCTTACTATACCAGTTTAGAATGCCTATTCTTCTACTTATATTTTGGTAGAATTTACATTTACTGAATGTACTCTAAAATTGTCATTATGTGTATGCTGTTGCTTACCTGAAAATGTATAAATTTGAAGAATGTATCTCATTTGCATTTTCAATTTCCTTTCTTTTTCCTCTTTTACACTTATCCTTTTAAGCTTTCTTTTTTTGTCTCTTACTCTTTTGTCGATATAATTATTTTTATCTTTCACTCTTTTCCAGCGTATATCTTCCTCATGAATTATTTTAGAATCTTCTTTTATATTCTCTTCGCATTTCATTTGTTCTTTGTCCTTACCTTTACTGTTTCCCTGATCTTGTTTCCCTATATTCTCTTTCTCTTTTATGGAGACTGTTTTTTTCCCTTCATATACTATCCTCACTTTTGTTTTCTTCTTCTTCATCTTTTTTTCTCTGGGTTACAATCCATCCATTAATGCTTGATTTTGTTATATATATAACATTTCAATTCAAATATTTTTGCATCATGACCTGTTTCCTCACAAATATAACATTTCTTTTTATCATAATTACTCAGCAAATTGTCATGTTTTCTGCAGGGGAAAAAGCATGCTTTTGATTGCCTCAATATTTTACAACACATCTGTTACCCTCTATATTTATCATACTAGGAATATGAATATTTTTTTTTTCTTTTTCCATTTTTAGTACAATATGACAGCCCCATCTCCCAATGCATAATTCTCTGTTATCATATACTTTGCTAATGTCAGTAACTCCTTTACAAAGTTTGCTGAACTGTTTCTTTAAAGTCTATTTTTCAACTTCAGTTCAAAATTGAACATGTAACTTCATTTTGTTACTCTGCGAAATGCTTTAACCAGATAAGAATTCCATGGATTACAGTTCTTTTTATACAGAAAGGAACCAGTCTCAAAAACAATGTCACAAAATAAATCTTTATGAATAACAAATAAAAGATTTCTGAGCCTTCAATCCCGATGGGACCATTAAATTATCCCAAATATCATACATGCCCATTTCTTTTTCTTCATTGTTCTGAATTCTCATCATAAATTTCATTTGATTGCTGACATTTCTTCTCCTCTGTTAATCACTCATCACTTTCCTTGTAGCTTCTTTAATAGTCTCAGCACACAATTTCTTTGTCTAGTGATCTTTCAAATTAGTTTCTGATTCCTCTGATTGAATTTTGTCCATAATTTTACCCCAAGAAACATCTTTTCCAGTCTCCAGCTTTCCCTTCATCTACAGTTCAGCCAAAATGTCATCCTGCAGCCCTCTCGATTGGAGAGTTGTAATAAAACATTAATCAGTGTGTTGCACATTTGGTTCTGATAAAACAAAGTCTGCTGAAATATCTCCTCAGAATATAACTTCAGTCACTGCAGTGCCATTTGTCTCTGTGTCTGCCATCTTGGATTTATTTGAGTACTCTTCTCTCAGATAGCACTGCACTCAGAACAGATCAAGCACTCTCCTACTGAGTAGGGAAGTTCCCTGGTGTCCTAAGCCAATTTCTCCTAGTCAATATGAATACCACAGCAGATTTCCTCTCAAAGTTGTCCACTGGTCTAGTGGGACTAACCTGGTCAAAAAAGTATAAATAATAATAAATAAATATTTTTCTTGCTCCTGTGAACCATAGTTAAGGCTCAAAATTGTCAAAAGATCAGCCCAAATAACTACTCAGCATCTGTGTCCAAAGATAAGGATAATAAAATTTGTTGTGTGATTATTTAGATGAGGGATTTTCAAACAAGGTTTTAAGGTTTGCAATGTAATGTACTTCTTTTTAAGGTATTGGCTTCAACTGTTTCAATCTGTGTCAATAACTGATCTGTCTACTTAGATCGTCTGTCATTATATCTTTTATCCTTTTTAGTTAATGGGTTTAACCATTAGTTTTAACATTCATTGACTGCTGACTCCCATCTCTTTTCTTTTCTTTCTTTTTTTTTAAGTTCAAGTGTTCATTTAAAAAAAAACAGGCAGATTGCTTTTTCTATAAAATATGTATTGCAGAATAAATCAAATTATTTCAATTTATCTCCTACCTATTTTTGTGCAGAACTTATCATTTCACTAATTGGAATTTTTTTTCTGTAAGTTAAATGTTAGGAATAATCATAGTAACTTTACTTTGAGATAAAAGTAATTATCATTAACCATTAAAATAGCAATGTTTCTGTCCTCACACCAGTGGCATAGAAAAAAAAAAGTGCTGGTTATAGCCAAGCAACCCAAGTTGGATTTGAGGTTTGGGTGCTTTCCAGTACAGACAGTAAGGGTGGGTGTGCCTATCCTCAGGGAGTTGGGTGCAGATCTCACTGTTTCTAACAAAGACGCATATGGAGTCCACCAGGCTGAACATGTGTAAAGACCAGGAGACAAAATGATCTAAGGGCCCAGGTCATGCCCTAGCCAATCTTCGCTGCCTTTACATCTGAACAACTCATGTCAGCATGCTGGGAGGGGTGACAGGGATAGGAATTGCTGACTGGCCACTGCATACATGATGTCTCTGTCTGCCATGTTCTTTATCTTAGATGAGGACCCTTTCCTCTAAAGAAGTTACTAATGATCACCATAAGCTCAACTCCCTAGGAAATCAGGGATCACACCTACTGTCAGCATTACATAAGGAACCAAATGGGTGATCTTAGTGCTTTACAGGTACAGTAAATGGGACAACGGCTGCAGAACTATGCAAGATGGGGGAGGGGGTGAGAGGGTGAAAGGAAAATAAAAATAGCAAATCTTTTCATTTCTGCTTGAAAATCATTTATCTAACTAGACAGTTGCTGTAAAATATCCAATGTGATATTAAACCTATGCCTGCTCTAATGATCTCCAACTAACCCCCAAAAGTATAATTATACAATCAAAATAATGTTCTCTGTTCATCCACTCACCATTCACAGTAGTTAGATCAGTCAATTATTTTACAACATGGCTTTGAAACTAAATAATGTTTAAATCCACCAATGCTATGAATTGCTCCTTGACAGCCTTTATCATATTATCATACAAGCATTTCTCTGTGACAGCCTGCTCCAAAAGGAGTTTTTTTTTATGAAATTGTCTAAAGATGTAACAACTTAAAATTGATCACCCAGCTAATTGGCAGCCCTTGTCTTGATTTGTTTCCATTGGTTTCAATGAAACAATATGCTCTCTTATTGATTTTTGATGCTTGCCATCATGCCTTTCATCAGTCAGTCATATGCACACTGCTGTGCACTATATCTGTCATACTGGGTACTGCTCAAGAGTCAAAAAATAAAACTTGGTTGTTCAATTTTTGTTTCACTTATGACAGCTTACTGTTTTATAAAAGCTTTAAAAATGTTGACAGTATTAGGTTTTACAGTTTAGTAGACTCAGATCAGAATATGCAAAGTGAGTGGAACAAATTCTCCATTAATAATATTGTTTCACAAAATGAATACAGTTCACTTTTGCTGATGCATATTTTTTTATGCTGGCAACAAATTAGCTATCTGTGTTGGCCAAGAAGGATTCCAGCATACCATCCCCATAAGACTGCCACCACAGCAAGCAAAGCATCAAACGCGGACATTCATCAGAAATTTTTATGGGTTTCACATTTATGCATTTTTTGAGATTGTCATATCTTGTAATGTTGCCAGCAGAGAAGTTTGCTTGAGAATCATATTAGGTCTTCTCTAAACTTCTAGACCTGCACTTGTGGTATTTAAATTGATATTTTGTAAGCTATTCTACTTGAAAGGCATGAAGTAATAGTAATTCACAATTCATACAAATACAGATAGCATGCAATTTAGTACTGACAAAGAAAATTAATATACAAAAGCAGAACATTTTCCACTTACACTGTATAGTAGTAAATTCAAAGTGCTGATGAATGTGCCATTGCTGTCTTTAACTGAAATAGCAGCAGCAGACCTACATATATGAAGCATGAAAAAGAAGGTTTTAATGGATTGGTATAAAGAAAACATAGTTTCAAACTAATTTAGGAACCACAGTAGATCAACACATTAAAAACAAATTCTGTCACAGTACACAAAATTGCAGATATGGATATAGCCTTAAAGAACTAAAGAAGTCAGACACCATGGCATTGTATGGGTATGTGCAAGAGCAGTGATGTACATATCAGCTAGATGTTAAATATACATTTACTTGACTGTCAGACTCCCATGTCTTTATCCATGCATCTGTCTGAATATCTTACTTATTTGTTTATATCCACATGCAGAGGCAAAAATCTACAAAATGGTCAGTGCACTTTCATTAATGGTTACAAAAGGAAAAAAAAAAGACATGAGGACAGAAACCATGGTGATCTGTAATCATTGTGTCTATATCTCAGTTCATATATCTGCTTTTGTGTCCATTCACTTATGCTTTCTGATAGTTTATTTATGATTTTATAAACTAGGTTCCCATTAGGGTAAGTGGCATTTTCAGTTGTAACTAAATAACACAAATTTCAACAACTATGGGCTATTACGACTTAAGGGTATGCAACATCTAGTGAAAGCAGAGCATGAAACAAAGAATATATTTCAAGTTAAATAAAAGAACTCAGCAATGAGAAATATTGAACGTGTAATAAAGCAAATACACACAGATGCTTTATATTTGCAAGGTAAAAGAGCTATACAGAGCGTTTAATTACTTTCTTAATCCATATAATTAACACCTTTTTAGAATATAATGGACAAAAAGTAATATTTTATGTTTATATCTTTTTAGAGATTATTCATTGTTATGTTACTCTTTTAATGGGTGTAATCACAGGAACCTACTTATAAATGCCATACAAACACAGATCTAAAAATGTGGAAAGAATCATATTTACATATGTGGGAAACAAATATAAATAGTAATTGGTATAACAAAATAAGTTAAAACAAAAAGAACTCTGTTCACTTCTTTTTTTTTTCTCTTTTTGTATTCTCATCTCCTCTTTGTTAATATTGTATTATTATATTTAATTTTTTATGTTAGCTTGATAACCAGCTTGAGAAAGCAATTGTATTAAGAAAGTCCTACCTCAGATATCAGTTTAGTCTGATGTTTTTCCTAATTAGTCAAAGGAATCAATTTGGGTTCAAGTTAAAGTTATCTCATTTCTAGGACATTTAATTGATACGTTCTGTTTTTTAAGTACCTTTGTTTTTGTCTGTCTTTTAAGAGTCATGATTTATGTGTTTTTTTTATATTGTTAGAATACCTATCATTTTGCAAAAAAATATATTGTTTTTAATTTGGACTAAATGAACTATCAGTCTTCTCATTAAATATAAATGAATAAAGACCAAAAAAGAAGGATTTCCACATTTTTGAAAATTAATAAACCTAATGTGGTGTTCATACAATAAACAAATATATTGGAAGCATTTAAATACACTAAATTTAGTTAATTTATTTTCATTTTGCTTTTGTTTACCTGATTTGTCCAACTGGGTTTAGTAAAAAAAAAAAAAAAAAAAAAAACTTTTCAACAGAGGCTGAGGGAGAAAAGTTCCAAAATATTACAAACATTTCCAAAAAGTTATTCAGTAATATACGTAAACAGACATTAGGTACTATACGTTAACAGTTATATATTCATTTGCTAATTAGATTGCATACATATAAATTAAAAGCAACTTTTACTGTATAAAACATACTTATGTATTAGTAGATGTTGACCATTGAGTATCTTAAGAAGTATATTAATGGGTTTGTCAAGTAGATAATGTGACTGGTGCTTAGAAATTCAAAGGATTCTAAATGAAAAGAGTTGGTTTGATGTTATAGCCAAAGAGGATAATAGTGGCATTTATCCTGGAGATATACAAGAGCAGATCCTTTGATTTGATAGGTGAAATTCTAGTTTTCTTTCAAATGAGTTTGCAGTAGAATGAAAAAAGAGGATATTAAATATATCCTTTTTATATTATGAAACAGAAAAAGTTGATTTTTTTTCTGGAAATAAGATTCCTTAAACCAGGAAAAGTATCTACATATAAGGATGGTATATTTGCAATGTCTGTATTATAACTTGAAATTGAAAATCATTTAAGTTTTATTGGTATTGGATTAAGATCTCAAGTACCAAAAACCTATGAAATAAAATTCTAAATAAGATAACAGAGAAACTACTTCAAGCTGTGGACTGCAACTCCACTGTAGTAAAGAAAGCTTTTCCATTCTTAAAGAAACTAAGACTAGTATCATCAAGAAAGCCTTAAAGAATCAATCATAAACTTTAAATTTAAAAGACACAATTTAATTTAAAGGTGATGAGTCATTACTTCTTATACTTCATTTGTATGTGCTGCAAACACAAAGAGAAAATTGACATTTCATCTAATTTGACATCAAAGACTGATCTTTAAAAATCATTCTATAGCCATTTTTTGGCTATAGCACTTATATTTAAAAAAATCAAAACAAAACTATTTTTTTCTTGGTGCATGTCTTTGCTTTAATTACACTAAAATTAATACAAAGTAAGGGTTTTAAATTAAGAGAGTATTTGCTTTGTGTGTACTAATGCAATGGACACTAACAAAATAATATTATCCAATTTCCTAAAATGTTAAGTACAGCAAAATGCCTATATGAATGCAAGGAATTGAAAAATTAAGTTATGATAAGTCGGAAGAACTTTGAATTTGCTAAGGCAAATGTTTTAAAAGATGAATTTATATATTTGTATGACATAGTTATTAAATAAGACAATGTAGTATGGAAAGTGGATTCTGAACAGGAACGTCAGCAAATAATTGGGGACTGAATCCACATGAAATGACATTGAGTACAAACAAGACAATTGCTAGAAAGTAGAAGAAGCTATAAAGTGAGATGTAGGGTAAAATAGTGGAACAGGTTAATGACCTTAACTATCAGGGTTGAAGAGTAGGAAAGTTTGAATAAGGAGGTTAGAAATACAATGAGGGGCTATAGCCAACTGACAGATATCGCCATGGGTAGAGTGTGAAAGAAGAATTTGAAAACACTGAAAGGTTAGGTGCATAAAACAGTGGTGTTTCTGAATGGCACAGAAAAATGGGCAGTGAAGGCAGAACAGCTGAAGAACTTGAGGGAATGGTGATGAATTGCTTGTGATGGGGAGTAGAATGCATGCTTTAAGACAGAAGGCAAAATGAGGATATCAGAATGGAATCCAAAGTAGTCCCATTTGCACCGAAGGTAAAGGAGAGCAGGTTAAGGTGTTTCAGTCACAGCTGCATGAATGCAGAAAATTATATGATAAAAAATTATTTGGGAGAGATTCAAAGAAGGCAAGTAGAAGCAAGAAGAGACAATTGGATTGTGTGAGAGAAGACCTATGGTAATTTCTGTGAAAAAGGTTGGAGAGGGGATTTGAATTAAGAGAGGTGCCAGCATTTGATGTGACACCCCACAACCATGGAAAATGACGATGATCAACAAGCCATGGACCAAAAACCTACTATTGTTTTAGAAATAAATCACTAACTGTTTTTTAACTACACAAGAAAAAAAAGATTAGTGAGACTATCTAAATATATAAACACATAAAAAGATATATAGAAATATTAGTATTCAGATTATTAAACATACATTTGACTTATTTTAGATAATAAACTTTACTTAGATGATATCTGTAAAATAAATACATCTTAAATGAACAAAAATTATACCTTTATTAATAATAGCACTAGTAATCTCTTCAACTACTGAATACAAGTTATTAAACAGTTTGAAATTAAAGAACAAATTATAAGGTTTTGAGATAAAGCTCCAGGTTTCAATGGTTTGCTAACAGAAATGAATAATTTGTTTAATCAAGCAGTTACTGATATCATCTATGGTGTATTTAATATCATTGAAAGTTATATTATTATTTCATGGAAATATGTCAAAAGCAAATCAAACACTTTCCCAACTGCAATTCTTTTACAACTAGATCTCTACTAAACACAGATTATAACATTTTCATGTATATGTTAACTATTATTAAAACAATAACCCATTCCTTAATACCTAAAGACCAGACTACTGATAAAAAGACAAAATGAGGACAATAAGAAAAGCTAACCAAAATTATGCAGTACAAAAGAATAACATTTTAACTTTAACTAATTTAAATATTTTCCAAGCATTTTGAGAGCCAAGGTCATTTGTTTCCATGGCAGAACAGGAACACTATATCTTATTTATTCCATGCATAAGTCAGGAGTCATATTAGCCAATTTATTGCTAAAGGTATTACTGCTCAGTGCTAGGAGTCCAAACAAAAAACTCCACTCCCTAAAAGCTCTCTTCACCCTAGAGAATGCTGACATCTGTGCTGTCACTGAGACAGGGTTTAAAGCCATGGAGAGCACACCAACAGTGCAAAGTTATAATGCCTACCAAACATTTAGACCAGCTACTTCAAAGGCAGGGACAAAAGGAGGAGGTGACTCTGATTACATCAAAAATAAATATACTTCAAGGCTGGTCGAACAGGACAATGCACCTGAGCTTCTCCATTTTCAAATCACCATAGGTAAAATCCAGTACTACATCCTTGCAAGCTTAACCCCCCTCCCCTGTGACCCAGGAAGTCCATACCATGTATTTAAACTTATTAGAAACACTAACCATCCAACCCAATACTATATTCATGGGTGACTTTAATACCCTGCTATTAACTGGGAATCCTATATGACACCAAATGTACAGGCACAGAAATTCCTGGATTTTGAAAACACAAACTCCTGGACCAGATAATCAATGCACCAAACAAAGGTGCAACCATACTGGATCTTGTCCTCACTAATACAATGAGAGTGCTGCACCCCCTTACTGTAATGTCTTCCCTGGTAAAGTCAGACCACAGAATGGTCTCCTTTGAATTAAAAATAAAACCTGGACCCAACGATGAACCTGGAATATTCAGGAACAACTCTTAGGCTAACCTCCTGCTATTAAGTAATAATATGGCAAAATTTCAAGCCCCCATAAACCCTGAGAACACTGCTGCCTATGCAAAACTGTTCACAGAAACCCTGTACAAGCATATTAATAGCTACATAGAGGCAGATGTACCCACCAGGAAGAAGTACAGAACTAACTCAAAAAACAAGCCACCCTGGTGGAATCACAAAATAAACAGGCTGTATAATAGAAGGAAGAAAAGCATGACAACAATTAGGAGGCACAGCACCCAGCAGGATAAAAACACTCTGATCAAACTAAACAAACATCTCAGAGGACAAAAAGTCTACCAAAGCCAAATTTGAGGTAAGTTTGGCCTCCGAGGCCAAGGACAACCACAAAGCATACTTTAGCTGTGTCAGTAACCTGAAACGGTATACACAGTTGTGTGCAGTGCTCACTGAAAATAGATCCACCTATAATGATCTAGAAGATATCGCAAACCTACTGGCAAATAAATTCAGCTCCAATGTTACCCTTCTCTATCCCTCAACTTTCCCTCAGAAAAGACCATCAAATATAACTCCCTAAACTATCACTAGGGAACAGATTCTTAATGCTGTCTCTAAAACCAAGAACACTGCATTAATGGGCTCAGACAATATCCCAGAATGCCTTCTGAATAGCACGAAACATGCCCTATCTACTATTTAATTGTAGCCTCCAAACAGACTTCATGCCTCATGAATGTAGAACAGCGACATTCATCCTTCTGCAGAAAGGTGGACCATCTACTGACCTTGGAAACTACAGGTCCGTAAGTCTCACAAGTCTATATGTAAAGCCATGGAAAGAATTATCATGGAAATGATAACTAGAGCTATAGTAAACCTACAGACACTGGACCCAACCCAGTTTGGCTTCATCAAGGGCAGATTATGCCTACTCAGCCTGGTGGACTTCTTTCAGAAGGTAACCAAAGCAATGAATGAAGGAAAAATGACTCACACTGCCTACCTTGACCTGGCCAAGGCATTTGACACAATACCCTCTACTTGGGCATTGTTGACAAACTCAAGAGGTTAGGTACAAACTTGTATGTCATCCTGTGAATAGCTAACTGGCTTACAGATAGGACACAGGAAGTTAGAACTGGGGAGTCCACCTCTACAAAGAGGCCAGTCACAAGTGGAGTCCCTCAGGGATCAGTCCTTGGGCAGCTCCTTTTTGGCATTTACTTCTCTGAAGTCAAGGCCAATGTCAGTGGTCTCTGGCTGACTATACTTGCAGATGATTGCAAATTAGGAGCCATCATTGAATCCCACACTGACACAGTTGTTGTCCGGGGAGGGGGGGGCTGACACAGACAAACAACTGATATTAGAACCATGGACTAAAACTAAATGTCAAGAAATGCATGATAGTATCCTTTGAAAGTGATCCACCACTGGGAACTATCATATTGACAACAAACCCCTTAGAGTTTACCCAATAATCAGGGACTTAGGAACACACACACAGACAGTAATGTAGCTTTTGACCATCATGTGACTACAGTAGTGATGAAATCATTCTGTGTTGTGTAACTTATAAACAAAGGTATGGCATCTAAGTCCAAGGAAATAATTTTTCCACGGGTCTATATTAAATCACCAAATGCTTTAAAAAGCTAACAGTGATTGATTGACCCTATGTAAGCGAAAGCTTACAATGTCAAAGTGTCAGAACAGTGATTTTTTTTTCAAAGGGAAAAAAATCGCTGTTCCAACAAAAAAAAAAAAAAAATCAATTTCAAACATTACATTAAGTGGGGGGCTTCACACCCACACACCCCTACTTAAATATACCAACTCAAAGACTGCACTACAATGCCAAAAATGGCAAAGTACCAAAGCGGCCAAGCGAATACTTTCCCAGGGAAAGAATTCACTTAACAGCCGCTTCAATATTTTGTGTTTTCAGCCTTTTAAGTTCAACCAGGACGCATTCGAAAGAATGCATCTTCGGTATTCTAATATAGACCCTTGTTCCACTGTATTCAGCATTCATCAGACCATTCACTGAGTACAATGCCCCCTTTTGTATGTACCTGACCAGGCATATCCAACAATTGGAATGCCCACAGAAGTTCCTCACTAAAAAATGTCTTATGCAGACCACCTCAAGGCCTTGTCTCTGTATTCTGTCTCCTACAGGCTTTTGATGGGAAATCGATGCCTGATATACAGAGCATTGTCAGACCCAACTCTGATGGACCTCCTGCATATACACAAAACAGACAGCACCAGAATTTCCCATTCTAAAGAGGTGAATCTTTCCTGTAATATATGTAGGACCTGGTGGAGAGACAGGTGTGTATCCCAGAGACTACCCCATATAGGGAACAGGCTCCCAATCTATGTGAAGCAGAGTTCTTCCCTAACTCAATTCAAGTGCAGCTTGGACAATTGGATGCAGAACAGGAAATCCATCCATGGTTTGGTGCCTATGTCTCTAAAGGACACTGGCACCCTGTAAATGGTTCATCTTCCAAACCCCTGCTTACACTTATCAAGGGTATCAGAACTTGTCAGAGATTTGGGATGTATGACTAGGCTTAAAAAGGCCCTTGTGGTATTTAGCCTAGTAAACACCTATGAACCTATGAGGAGGCAAGAGTCAGGAACTAATGAGCTGGCCAGTCTTCTAAGTCATGCATTCCCCATCCAATATCCATCCTGTATTATCTTTACAGTAGCCATTACTTTCTCTATATGCTAGGGTCAAGGAAAGCTGCTGCATGCCCCCATGCAAGTCTTCCCAGTCTGTATAGTGCAGAATCAATTAGCCACCCTTATGCTACCAGAGATACACTTACACCCCTGTGTGGATTTTTGGCCATATTATTGAGAATTATCCCTACTTCCACTAGGATGGGTTAGCTGACAAATGCCCCCCACTCCCACTGTCCTGCTCAGCTCTTCCTGCTTCATACACAATTGCTGAAATGGTTGTGTGGGCAAAGTAAGGGTTTTATCAATCTGTGCCACAGAGCAACACTGGAGAAGTGTTTGATTATTTACACTGGTCTTGTTTATTTAAAATGTTTGTGGAAATATACATTTACAAAAACTTATAGTGATGAAGCTTTATAGTGATAACATTTTTCTAACTCCTAACCCTAATTTCACAGCAGCCTATGTGGAATGGTCACAGAAACCCTGTACAACTAGGTAGACATCTGTATGTACTACTAGAAATAAGTATAAAACAAACTCTAAAAACAAACCACACTAGTGGAACCCTAACCTTAATTGGAAGAGCAATTCCTCAGTTATCCAAAGCTGCTCATTGTTTGGTGATGACACCGGAGAGTCTGAGAAATGTTGCTACATCTTAAGCTATCCTTGGCAAAAAAAAAAAAAAAATACATGAATTATTACATTGCTGGTTTTCATTGCATTCCCAAAGACGTCTGTGCTAATTATCGTTTTTCCTCCACTTGCTTACAGTTTCATTTTTTACTGACGTAAGGGCTGCTGTTCTGCATTTGTAGTAGTTTAAATACACTGTATCTAATATTTTCAGTGCTTTTAGGCATCTATTTTGTAGTTCCTTAACATTTGGGTTCCAAAACTGTTATTGAGATAAACTCTGCACTCTTGTGACAGGAGGGGGCTGATTTCAGCTATTTGAGCTGGACATTGCTGGAGGAAAGATTATTGTGAGCTTATCTGATTGGCCTGTGGGCAAATCCAGTTTAAAACTTGTTTTTTTTTTTTTTTTCTGCTAGTATACAAGCCTTGCATTTGCCCAACTCTGTTCTTCACACAGTGGTAGTTAGTAGCACCCAGTATATACACAATCACAACAAGTAGTACTTTCCCAATAAGAAACACCTCTGAAATTTGCACTGCCCTGCTCTATTCAAGGACCACCTACTTTCCATGCTGAGCAGCATCGATGGATAGGTTAGCTGTAGATTACACTAAGTAAGCACCCATCCCTCACCCTATTGCAAACAACCCCCCATTCTTTTCCCTTGTATATCAGATATTAAGGACTTGCAACCATGGATAGGTACTTTCCTGCTATCTCTTCAATTAGCTTGGGGGACATGGGCATCTCGAGGCAATATTGCAACTGCCTTATGTACATTGACAACCACTTAATTCTGAAACAGATGAATACACTATTGGAGAGCTATTGTAACACAATGTAATTGGAGGCAAGACTCTCACTTATAATCACAGAAAAATGGCAAACATATTGTCAGAGACACAAAGACACACAACACTCACTGCACTTATAAAGAACCAGACACAAAGACGCACATATGTGGAGGTGCTCACATGTAACTTGCCCAAATCTCTAAGTCCTCTCAGATGCAGGTGTCAGAAACTCTGTATGCACACAAACAAGACAACTCTTATAACAACACACAGAACTACATCTAATTGGGTCTCAGTTATGAAGCCCATAAGGTGTAACTCCACACAACCCAATATTTTGGTCACAGAAGACTGCATTATGAGACACACTGCTGTCCCTGTCACCAGGCTGGATAAAGAGAAGGTTAGAGTTAGTTGTCTGTCAGGGGCCAGGGTTCAACAGATCACACAAGCACTCAGGTCAGTAAACCCAAGTACCAGTATTAATTGCACATAGTCCATGTGGACATAAATGATGTATCTCCCTGGACTTTATGCAGAGAGGCATGATTGACCTCTCAGAATTTGTGTCCCAGGCAGGCATGAGTCTAGCATTGAGCAGCACTCTACCAACTCCAAGGATGATGCCACAGTATCAACAGAAAATTATGGACTTTAATAATTGGTTTAGCTACTTTTGTCATTCCAAAGGGGTCCAATATTTGTCAGCCTGTGAAAACATGATTGACAGGCCATGCTGCTTTTCCAGGGATGGTCTTCACCTGTCACCACTAGGCTTTTGGATATTGGCCAAAACATTATCTGCTCCTATAGTGCCTTTTTTAGGCAATGCCAAACAGACAAACCTTCCAACATAGCAAAATCTACTCAGGATAAACTAAAGGTGTTACTGCCTAGTGCTAGGAGTCTCAACAAGAAAGTGCATTCCCTGGAAGAACTCTTCTCCCTGGAGAATGCTGATGTCTGTGCAGTAACTGAAACATGGTGCAAAGCCATGGAAAACACCATGAAATTGCATGGCTGTAATGCTTTTCACACATTCCGATCACCCACTGCACATGAAAGGGCTAAAGGTGGAGGTGTAGCCATCCACATAAAGGATAAACATACCTCAAAAAATATGACATGTTTGAGTTAATCCATGTCTCACTAATCATGGGAAAAATTAATTACAATATCCTTGCAAGCTCCAGGTCCCCCACCATGAAACAGGAAACCCATGAATCTTACCTGAATTTACAAGAATCACTTACCATTCAGCCCAATACTATACTCATGGGTGATTTCAATGACCCCTCCATTAACTGGGAAGGATATACGACCACTAACATACAGGCTCAAAAGATTTGTAAACTTTGTCAGTGCAAATGCCCTGGTGCGGCCAGTCTGCACTCCTACTGGAGACACAAATATCATAGACCTGGTACTCACAATTATGGGAGAGCATTGCACCCTCCCCTCACCCCTATGTGTGATGTATTCACTGGTTAGATAGATTGCAATGGTCTTCCTTGAAATAAACATAAAACTAGAACCCCCACCTAAACCCAAATCCTTTAAGAACTTTTCTAAAGCAAACTAACTTCTATTAAGTGATGGCATTGCTAGTTTCCAAGCTCCCCCAACCCCAGAAAACACAGAGACCTATGTGGAGGCCTACACAAAAGCCCTGTATGGCCATGTAAACAACTGCATAAAAAATGGCAGTACCAGAAGGAAATAAGACTAGGACAAACCACAAAAACAAGACAACCTGTTGGATCCCTGGTATAAATAGGTTGCACAACAAAAGAAAGAAATTCCTGTCTAGAAGTAAGAGAGAATGTGCACAGTAGAGCAAGAACTCCTTCATCATCATCATCAACAACTTTTTCCCCATTTTCTACATGGGGTCAGGTCACTTGTCTCCATCTCTCCCTACTCAATGCCACTCTCCTACCTTCCTTGACACACATGCCTGACTGTCACAGCTCTTCTCTCACACAATCCATCCACCTCTTTTCTGGATGCCATTTTTCCTCTTGCCATCTTCCTGTCTGTCTCAAATCATCTTCACAAGATTATCCTCTACTTTACTGCACATGTGCCAGAACCACCAGAATCTGTTCTCTTTTACCTTATCTGCAGTTGAAGCTGCTTTGCCTTCACTCTTATGTCCTCATTACTTCATATGTCCCACAGTGAGCATCCTACCATCCATCTCAGGCAATTCATCTCCATCATCTCTAGCTTCCTGAGCTGCTCTGCCTTTACTGCCCAAGTTTCTGTACAATTCAGCAGTACTGGTCACATCACTGTTTTGTACACCTATCTTTTCAGCTTCTTTGGCATTGTTCTGTCATACACCACCCTGATACTCTGTACCAGTTGACTGCAGCCCCTCTGATTCCAACTTCCTCATTCAGACTTTCCTTCTCCTCAACCACCCCTCCCAGATACTTGAAGCTGTTAGCCTGTTCCTCTGTTTTCCCTTCTATCTTAGTTTTCATTTTCTTCTGATTTCCCCCTGCTGCCATTACAACTGTCTTATCTGTATTCAGTTTCATCCCATGTGCCTTCAGTTTTGCATTCCATTCACCCACCCGTTGCTGAAGTTCTTGCTCAAAGTTGCCCTGTAATGGCACATTGTCTTTGTACAGCAGCTTTGTTGACCTGTCCCTTCTGACCTGTTTGTTAATGTAGCCCTTCACCAGTATGAACAGTAATGGGCTCAGAGCTGAACCCTGATGCCCACCGACTCCCACAGGGAACCCCTCTTTAAGACTGAACACTGTTCATACTTGAGTCATTGGGACCTTGTACATCATTTGCACTAATTCTATCAATGTTTATAGGACTTTGACCATCACAGGACTGCCCAAATCAGCCTTCTTGGGACCTTGTCATATGCTTTCTCCAAGTCTAGGAATGCTCAGTTGGACTCTTTCCTCACTTCTAACTTCTTCTTAAGTATCTGTCTTAAAGCAAACATCAGTTTAGTTATGCTACATCCTGATCTGAATATGAACTGCTCATTTCCCATCTTACTTTCATGTCTCTGCACATTCATTTGTCAATCACCCCCTCCAGAACTGTCATGCAATGTTATAGGAGTTTGATGTCTCTGTGCTGTCCACAGTTGTGAATGTCCTCTTTTCCACAACACTGCTGCATTTGCTGACTTCATTTTCCTTAGTGCTGTTCTTAGTTCTTCAGGTGGGGCCCTCCTCTTCTCCTCTCAGTGTGGTGTGGGCAGGGGGCAGTGCAGCTTCTGTGGGATTTTCTTCATTAAGAAGCTGCTGGAAGTACTCCTTCCATTTGCTTTTTATTTCCTGTGGCCTGGTAACTATGTTGTTGCTGGCATCCCTTAAGCAGGGTGTCTGCTCTCTCTCTTTATTTTATGTTTGCCTTTGCAACCACTCTATAGACATAGACTGTACTAGTCACTTTGGCAGTGTCTCTGATACCTTGTTCTTTGCTATTATGACTCCCTTCTTAGCCTCTTTATTAGCCAACCATTATTCATTCCTAGCCTGGTCTGTCTTTTCCATCTCCCACCTTTGCCTGCACTCCTCCTTTCTTTTAATGACTTCCTGGACTTCTGTATTCCATCAGCAGCTTTCCTTATGTACCTTATACCCATACCTGGCTCAGTCACGTATCTGTTCTGTAGTCCTTACACATTTAGATTTGAGGAGCTGACATTCTTCAACTCCGCCTACTTCTTCTTCTTGAGGTGCTAAAGCCCTGAGCAATTCCTTGAACCGATTTGCTTTCACTCCAGTCAACTTCTAAGTCTTCAGCCTCTACTCTGTTAACCTTAGAGCCTTCTCTGATCACTACATGCAACTAATTGTGGCAAGCAGTGGTTTATGCTGTGGGCCAACTGTTTCACTGGGGATGACTTTGCAATCACTGATTCAACCCCAGTGCCCTTTCCTTACTAGGAGGAAGTCTACCCGAGTTACATGTTGGCCACTTTTGTATGTGATCTTATGACTGTCTCTCTTTCTGAACTATGTGTTGGCTACCATCAAGCCATTTACCAGAAAAAAGTCTAGATTGGCTTCTCCTTCTTTATTCTTGTTGCCCCGACCCATGTGAACTCAGCCTGTCCTCATTAACTGTTCTGTCTATCCCGATATGTACATTCAGGTCAACCATTATCAACACCAATTCCTGTTGTTCTGCTTTATCTAGTAGGTCCTGCAACTACTGTCTGAATGTACTTTTTTTCTCACTATCACAACCCTGCTGTCAAAGCATAGGCTGAGATTATCAATGCTGTCCTATCATTAGGCTGTAGTTTGATTACCATGAGTATGTCACAAATTCGGATGACATCCCTCACTGTCTTCTGGAGAGGATTCAGAAGAAAGTGACATCCTTCAATCTCTTCTGAAATCTCCTTCACTACAATTCCCACAGAATTTCAAGGCTGTCATCTTCCTTAGTAAAGTCTGGATCCCAAGCCAAGTGACTTTGCTGCACTGCCTTTCCATCTTGTCTCCTGGATAAATATGATGTTCAGCCTCCTCATCACTATTAATAAAACAGCTTTCACTTGCCCATAAAATCATATTCAACCCTGCCGACTGCCCAGCTCTATCAAACCTAGCCCAGACAAACAAACTGTAGACTCCTCAGGTCATCCAGCAAAGCAATGCTAAAAGTAACCCAGTCTCGCAGCAATCATGGAGACTCCCTCTACTCCCATAAAATAGCCAAAGATTGAAACACTCTTCCTCAACAGTTAAATAAACCCCCAACCTGTCCACATTTAAAACTACCCTGAAAGACTATTTAAATGATAATTAGCTGTGCTCCTGTATTGCTCCCATCTAATATTCTTCCTATTTTTTTCCCACTCATCTCACAAATGTTAGCCCAAATAGTGATCATCCCTCATAGGGCTACCCATTATCTGTCTTATCTTTATTAATCTTTGTTCCTTCAGATGACCTAACTTGTAAAACTACATGACCACTTTTGGTCTTTCAAAAGTGACTCACCTTGTAAAGGTACATGACTTATGTACCTCATATAAAAATAGTATTCCTATATGCCTGAAACATGCATGTTTATATTATATTCTGTTATAATATTTGCTATATTTTTGTTAAGCTCATTTACATATTGTTAGCAATGTACTACTTAAACTAAGTTTGCTTCCTGTACCTTAAAAATGCTCTTTTTGTTGTGGAGCTTTTCTCCCTGGGTCTCTGCTGAAAATGGGTTTTTTCAACCCAGTCGGACACTACCCGGTTAACAAATGTAAATAAATAAATAAATAAATACAATATCATTCACTTCCAAGCCTCATCTTATCAGTAAGCCTACACTGAGTGTTACAATTCTTATTTCATGCTTGGCAGTTTGATTAGTTTTATGTCCAGCTTTCACTTAACAGGGATACCCCAGGTAACCTAATTTGGCAACTGGACACTGGCCATCCAGTAGCTAACTGACCCAGGGCTGCTGAGCTTTATGGTGAGTACATACTGGCCAATAAGGGACATAGTCCCTGACGCTGGTCAGAGTAGGGTGGATCCTCAGCCTATTTATCACTGGCAAATACCTATGCCCATTTTGGCGACATTAGTCAACACAATCTAGACCCATCTTTTTACACCACTGAGTGGCTAGACCTGCCACAGCACAAAGTCTGTGATCTGTGTTCTCCTATATTGAGGATACTGCAGACCACAGCAGATGCCCAGAGTGGTTGGTCTATACAGCTCTTCTCCCTGCAGGGTACCATCTAGAGTCTGTACTGCTGCCTACAGCTCCATTCATAGTGTGTTTGAGAAACTCTTAGCATGCTTTTTGGAGGTGGGAGAAACCCCGAAGAGACAAAGGGAGAACATGCATACTCCAAACAGGCACTGGTTAGAGCTCAGAATCGAACCTTGCACCATGTGCATGGGAGACAAAAATGTAAAAATGATGTCACTTGGTTACAGCAAAAATAACCGCATTAGTCCAAACAAACAAATCAATGGGCTAGGCAAGTCTTCAAAAGCAAATTTTAATGCAAAAACAAGCTCCCAAGCTAAAGATAACCATAATATATTTTTCAGTTATGTCCACAATCTTAAGAGCAACACACAACAATGTGCAAACTTAGTTGTAGATGGCATCACCCATTTCAGCCAGAAAATATAGATAACCTGCTGGCCAATAAATTCAGCTCAAAATTTGCCTCCCAATCACTTCCAGTTGCCCTCTAGGAAATATCCTCAACTATTTATCTTCCAGTTAACATCAAAGAACAGGTTGCCAGTATGCTTCCTAAAGCTACAAAAAATGGTTTGATGGTTCCCGACAATATCCTGGGATCCCTCTTAAATAGCTTGAAACAGGACCTATCAGGCCCACATGGATCTCTATTTAACCATAGCTTCCAGACTTGCCTTGTCCCTCTTGAGTGGAGGACAGCAACAGTCATCCCTCTGTATAAAGGAGGACCATCAACAGACCTGGGAAATTTACAGTCCCATAAGTTGGCCTCATCTTTTATGCAAGGCCATGCAAAGAATAATGAAGGACCTGATAAATAATGACATAGACAATCCAGTTCAGCTTTGTCAAGGGCAGGTCATGCTTGCTCAGTCTTGTTGACTTCTTTGCGAAAGTCACCAGGGCCATGGATGAGGGTAAAACAGAGTATTCTGCCTACCTTGACATAATTCCCCACTCGGGTGTTATAGATAAATTCACAAGACTGGGCATAAATACCTTTTTCACCAAATGGGTAGCCAAATGGCTCATGGACAGGAGACACTTTTTTAGAGTAGGTGAATCCAGATCCACCAAGAGGTGAGTTACTAATGGTGTACCACAGGGCTCAGTGCTGAGACCTCTCCTGTTCAGAACATACTTCTCTAAAGTCAAGGCTAATGTAGAAGGTCTTTGGGTGACAAGTTTGCTGATGGTTGCAAATCTGAGGGAAATCATTGAATCTGACTAGTGATGTAGATATCTTACAGAAGAGTCTGACTCAAACTAATAATTGCTGCCAGAGCCATGGCCTAAAACTAAATACAAAAACAAAAAATACATAATGCCTTTTGAAAAGAAAATACCCCTGCAAATTACAGCATTAATAACACATCCCTAAGAGTATACTCAGAGGTACACACCCTGAGATGTCATCTGTTTCCATGTTCTTTTTCTTGGACAGGGCTTTGAGGACCTGCTCTTCAAATATGTAAGGCATGGGGGAGGGGGGTTTGGGGGAGAGTTTTTTGTAAGTTAGAAGGAGATAAGGGAGTGAAACTTTTGCCAAACCTATCCATTAGCAGATTCACTATCTCAGTGGGGTCAGTGTGTGTGATACTCTTGGCCACCAGTTCTGCACATGCTTGAGTGCTACCCTTTAGGCTACGTATGTAGCTGTAAAAGGCCTTATGGTTATCCTTGGCAGTACTTGCTAAGTTTCTCTCAAAAGAGCTCTTGGATGATTTAACAGCCAAATGTATACATTTATGCAAGTGATTTTACAGGGCTTTAGTGTAAGCTTCAGAGTAGTTACCACTTTTGGCTTGGAGTGGGGCTTATAATACATTTATACCTTCGCCTAGGAGGGTACAGTTTGCCTTGGTGAAGTTTTTTAGTCTGATTTCACCCTTTGTCAGTTCTGGTGTTAGTGTCAGTTCAAAGGTGACTGATTTGTGATCAGCTTTTTTAACTAATGAGGGTCCAACAATTGCAGCAGTGAATCTGTTTGACATGTTGGTGAGGACCAGATCTACAATGTTTGCTCCTCTTGTTGGGGTATAGACAATTTGCTCCTGGGCATTTGAATTCACAAAGTCAAGGAACTTTTGTGCTAGTGAGTTTGGGCTACAGTCTGTTTCCCAGTTGATGGTGGGATAATACAAATCCCCCATAATCAGTGTTTTCAGTAAATTTTAGATTGTCTTCAGTTTGGTTAAGTAGGCTTCATAGGTGTTGTGACCCACAGAGGGGGATCTATAACTGGCTATGACTTGAATGGGGTTCTTCCCCACCGTAACCTGGACCTGGATTAACTCCATGTCCAGTCTAACTAGATGTAGGTGAAATTATCTCCAATATAAATTGAAACATAGCCTCCTTTGGTTTTCACACCTTCCTTTTGCAGTCTAAAGGTGTGGAAGGCATTGTAGCCTTGCATGGCCAGGGTACTCTCTGAGGCTATAAACCAGGTTTATGTGACTGCACAGATATCTATATCTTCTAGTGATACAAGTGCTTCCAGGAAGTGCAGTTTTTGGTCTAAGCTCCTAGCATTTACCAGCATGACCCTTATTGTGTTCTGATTGGTTAATTTCATGTTGGTAATGTTGTTTTTGAGACCTTACCTAAAAAAGGCACTATGGAGGAGACAAGAGCCTTTGCCAGCAGCTGAAAGTCTAGGGGTGCCACGTGTAAACCTTCTCTGGCAAAGCAGCAAGGATTGTCAACCATGGCTTCCCAGGCAGAGAGAAATTGGATCTCCTTGGAATGACACCAAAAACTAAGCCAATTGTTGAAATCAATCATTTTTTTTTTTTGTTTATACTGTGGCATCACTCTAGGTGAGGGTAGTATGCTGCTCAAGGCTATGGCCATACCTGCCTGGGACACATACTCAGAGAGCTTGACCATGTCTCTCTTCATATAGTCCAGTGAGGTTCATCTCAAGTCATTCACACCAACATGATCTATGACAGAGTCATAATGGTATTTGCTGCTGTGAGACCTGAGTGCATGTGTGATTTGTTGAATCCTGGCACCGGGCAGGCATC
The DNA here is from genome assembly GCF_019279795.1 of Protopterus annectens. Classification (NCBI taxonomy): domain Eukaryota; kingdom Metazoa; phylum Chordata; order Ceratodontiformes; family Protopteridae; genus Protopterus; species Protopterus annectens. Next base: position 1,271,091,103 of record NC_056735.1, read on the forward strand.
TGGCTGTGACTTTCTCCTTGTCCTAACTGGTAAGTGGGACATCTGTGTGTCTCATGATTGAGTCTCCAATGACAAGATATAACTTGTTTTTTGAGTGTTATGCCTTACAGGCTTGGTGGGTGAGACACTGGTGTTGCTATGTGTCATGGGTGCTGTGCAGTCTGTGTTAGATGTAGCAGAGTTGTATTTTGAAGGTCTCTGCTGTTTCAGTAATTTTTTTGAGAGAACTTCCACATATGTGGATTTATGTGTTTGATGCATACTATGTGTATGAGTAGTGGTACTATGTGAATATGCAGTGGTGGGTGAGTTATCAACCTTCTCCGTGTAACTGTTTTGAGTGAGAGAGCATGGATTCTCGATTCTTGGTGTAAATACATCTCTTGCACTCTGTACTAGACTGCATTATTAGTAGAGGGTTGTCTATATACATGATGCAATTGCTACACTGCCTCAAGAGACCCAAGTCAACAAGGTTGGCAGGAGAAATAAATGTAAACCAACTGTCCATAATACTAGGTTGAAAACTGTTGTCACTATGGGTGGCTTTTTAGAAACCATCATGGAGGAGCTCAGCGAATGGATATTTCTACCTGGGTTTTAAGGGAAAATTTGTTGAATTTGACACACAACTGTGCTGCAGTTTTCATTGCTGCATGACATGCAAACAGGTAGAAACCTGTTCAGATGCAGGGCCTAAATACCAGAAGCTAAAACTTGAAAAAAAAAAACTCTTAACAAAATTCAAAAGGACCAATGAAGATGCTTATTCCAAGCCCTAGACTGGCCTCCCTTTACCAGTCAGGTGCCAATCAAACACAATTCTCGCAAAAAAGTGCAGATAGGCCCCTTCCAATCCAAGATGGCCTGGAAAACATGCTCAGAACAAAGAAACCACTACAAACAGTTCCAGAAGAAACAGGCCTGGATCTGGCTATGCTACTGCTACTAACTATCCTAGTTTCAGTGGGAAACACCAGAGAATATTTAACACAGAGAAAAATAGCAGTAAGACACTGAAAAACATTTAAAGCAGCGGAAAATCAGACAGGAGGCTCTAAAGAATGATTTAAAGAGTTAACAGATCAGTTAATGAAGTACTGCTTGGTGGGAAAACCAGTGCAGGCAGAACAGATAGTTTTAAAACAGTGAACAAAATGCCAGTAAATACTTAAACAATGAAACAACAAGAAAGCTTGCTAAACAGTGAAAACAGCAACAACATTTGATTTTACAGGCACAGTGTAGCTGGCAATTGCAGTATAACAGTGTTGTTTATTACACAGTAAATAAATACAGCATAAAAGTAGGCAGCAGGCAAAAAAAAAGTACAGTAAACCGTATAAAAGGCAACTTATGGCAGTTTGGAAGTTCAGAAGCCTGTAGTCATCTGGTATTTCAGCTCAGAGCTGCGGCTGGTAGCCCTCCTCAGTTCAGCTCGGTACAAACAAGTAGAAACCAGCTCATATGCAGCACCTAAATACCAGAAGCCAAAACTTGGAAAAAAAAAAGCTATAACAAAATTCAAAGGGACCAATGAAGATGCTTATTCCAAGCCCTAGACCGGTCTCTCTTTTCCAGTCAGGTGCCAGTTAAACACAATTCTCTCACAAAAGTGCAGATAGGCCTCTTCCAATCCAAGATGACCTGGAAAGCATCCTCAGAACAAACAAACCATTATAGACAGTCCCTGAAGCAGCAAGCTTGGATCTGGACTATGCTACAGCTACTAGCTACCCTATTTTCAGTGGGAAGCACTAGAGAATATTTAACACAGTAGAAAAATAGCAGTGAGATACTGAGAAAAATTTTAAAACAGCAGAAAAATCAGCCAGTAGGCTCTAAAGAATGATTTAGACAGTTAATATATCAGTTAATCAAGTACTGCTTGGTGGAAAAACTAAAGCAGGCAGAACAGATAGCTTTAAAACAGTGAACAAAATACCATTAAATGCTTAACTAACAGTGGAAACAGCAAAAAGCTTGCTAAACAGTGAAAACAGCAATAACATTCAATTTTACAGGCACAGTGTAGCAGGCAATTGTAGTATAACACTGTAGTTTAGCACACAATAAATAAATACAGTATAAAAGTGTCAGGCAATAAAAAAGTGCAGTAAATAGTATAAATAAGCAAAAAAAAAAAAAAAAAGATGGAATAAGCCCAAGGAGAACCAATAAGTGCACTCACACCTCTCCTTCCACAGAACCATGTCCAATCCAGAGATGTGCCAAAAAAAACTAGTGATAGTTCTGCCCAGAGATGTTCGATTTGTTCCACCACAAAAAGATGTAAAATTAGATGTTTTATTACCTAAAAACGCTGCTGAATACAACTCACTTCAGCGTACATTTAAAAGTCCAATGACAAACAGTAGTGAAGTGCTAAGACAACTGCCAGCAAATAAAACACAAGACAGACTGGAAATTGCTAACGGTTGACAAAACAGCACAAAGGCGGACTGAATATTACTTGACGGTTAAGCGCTCAAGGGCAACTTTATGGTTTTCTGCCCTGTATTAATTGCTGTAGCACCTCAGCCTTCTGTTTCCACATTCAGTTTTGTATTGTGGCACCCAGTCCTATTGTATAGAGTACCTGTTGGAACATTTTGCATATTACATTACTGCCTGGTAGAATTTTATGTCTCGCCTATTGCATTAACTATCTTGTGAAGTCTTGGATTCAGGCATATCCATGGCTTTCAGAATATTCTGTTGTGACATCATTGTCTGCTATTCAGTCATAAATTAATAATTTTCTGCTGCATTGATCACCACACTGGAACATTCTTGCCTGCTGTTCAGGCACTTAATATTGTTACTTTATCGAGCATCTGTTAGATTATGGTGCTGCAGCATCAATGCCTACCATTCAGTAGCTCCATATAATAATCTGTTTCATTGCTCTGTGCTGTATTTAACTATGAATAAGTGATTTTATTCTATTTAATAAAAAAACTAGAACTTCTTCAGTGTGGTTGTATTATGGCTTTCTGAAGAAGTTCTAGTTTATAATTAAATAGAATGAAACCACTTATTCATTGTGTCTGTATTCTCTGATTCCTTCCTGTATTGAGCTATATTGACCTGTACTGTATTCTCCTGTATCATATTGCACTGTACTATGCTAATCTGTACTGAACTGGGTTTTTCAGTTTTGCCTTTTTGTTTTTCTCTGTGCCATGTTTTATTGGGTTGAACTGCTTTCCAAAGTTTTGTAGCTGTTTTAACTGCAAACAAACCTCACTTTCGACACAGGAACCAACTGTGAAAACGTAGTAAATGTCAGAAAAACAGCAATGGTTCCAAGCATGGCTTAGTTCAAAATATTTAATTGGTACAAAAAATACACAGGGTAAGCACTTTCACGGACCAAAGCTCCTTTTCATCAGACCATGATGCTGTTTTTTTTTACATTTGTAGCTGTTTTCCCTATCTCTTTATGTGTCATACAGTTACTGTATTCTGTCATATTAGGTCTCCTAATGGAGAGATGAAAAGTCAGCATGCAAAGGAGAGTAGTAGTGCTGAAATTGAATTCATCTTCAAGTCTTGGTGAGCACCCTTGTGAGGTGGACCCTGTTTTTCACAAAATCTCACCAAGGCAACACTGATATATAGACTGTATTTATATAGCATACATCATGGACAGCAGTAGTCAAAAACAAAAAAAGATAGCTGGGTGCACAAGACTCAGGATAAAAAGTGCCCAATCCTGGTAGGTGCAGTGATGCCAGGACTGGAAAAATGACAGTGTAGAATCCTCAAAATACAGAAGCATTCCTACAATGGGGCCAGGCCTAGCCCAGGGGAAGGATGCCCCCCCTGTTGTAAAAAGTAACAGTCCACAAAAATCACAAAGACTGATTGGCCAAAGACGAGCCATAAAGATGATAGAGTGGACTATTGAGGATAAGAAATAAATTACATATTGTTACTGTTATGCAAAAAGCCCAGAATTTCCAGACACAAGATATACAACATGATTAAGAGAGAAATTAGAGGAAAGAAAAATACCTCTGCAGGAAAAACTGTCAGAGGCTTCAAATGAAAATTTGTGTTCATTAGTACAACAGATTTGTGAAAAACAGTATATAGATCAAGAAACCTTTGATCTGTTTGGAAAAAGAAGTATCTGAGGAAGTGTGAAAATACAAACAACAAAACCAAGAGATATTTGAAAAGTATAAAAAAGAAATATGGATATGGGAAAGAAAGAGAGATTTGATATGGTGCAATATTTATGCAAAGGAGAAAGCTAAGTTAACTAATATAGAGAAGGCAGTCTCAAAGATAGTCGAAGAGAAATACAGACAAAGGCATCCAGATATGTAAAATTTCACAATAAAAAATTAATATCACAAATATGTAAAGTGGAAAAGAAGATTAGTAAAGCAGAAGATAAAGAAATAGAAGTTGAAGTCATGGAGTGCCTGCGAAGTGAAGGATTTAATGTAGAAGGTCTAACACAGACTAAATCACAGCATGGTGGAGTGAGTCCCCAGAGTAAGGAAAAGCAAGAAGATCCGGAGACATGTGAAGAAGAAATATGAACATGGGAAAGGAAAATAAATTTAAAATGGTGTAATATTTATGCAAAGGAGAAAGCAAAACTAATGAATACAAAAAGAGCAGCACCAAAGATATTTGAAGAGAAATGCGGGCAAAGGAATCTGGATATGGAAACCTTTACAATACAAAAAATAAGGAGATTAAGGGGAAAAGTAGAAAAAGAGATTAGTAATGGAGAAGTCAAAAAATAGAAATTGAGGATATGGAGCAGCTGCAAAGAGAAGGATTTAGTGTAGAAAATCGAATGCACCACAACAGGATAGAGCAATGGGTATCCAAATTGAGGGGAAACCAGTGGAACAGGAAGCAATTGGTCAGGTGCCATATCAAGATATTTTGGAGCCTTCCAACGGAAACCAGTATAAACATTTATTTGAAGCTAGACAGCAAAGGAAGGAACATGAAACTGTGGAAACTCTGATGCAGTCAATGTTGAGGAGTGATAGGCCAGTGAGTTCCCATATGATAGAACAACGGATGGCACATAACGAAGTTGAACAGACTGTGCCACAGGAAGATGTTATAGACTCTTCTATAGAATTCTCACAGGAAACGGAAAATAAGGGATGTACCCTCAGTTTGGAAGAAAATGAGTTAAGAGAAGAGTTGCTTGATTTAACATACATAGACAGATATATCAAGATCAATGATAAAAATAGGCTGCAGAAAGTTAATAAAACCCCAAAAGTCAGAAGTTTGATAAAACAAATGAATATTGTAATTAGGACTGTTCATAGAGATCCATGTGATATAACAGAAGTAAACAGGATATACTACTGTGCTGCTAAATTAATAACTGATAAAGTTCTACCACAAGATCACAGGGTAGTGAGGGAAAGGAAGGGGAGAAATCGAATACCATTGTGGAAGTATCAAATAGAGAAAACTATAAAGCAATTAAGGCAAGAAGTGTCACTTTTAGAAGATTATAGAAGAGGGAATAGATAAACAAAAATACTAAGAAAGATAGGTGTGATTTAAGCAATGTACAGTTTTAGAACAGACTAGGATCTATCATGCACTATTGCAAATAACAAACTAAAATTTCAGCACAGGCAGAAAAACTTAGAAAATGCGCAGATAAATAAAAGGGAAAAGTACAAAAACAGGCAATGTATTGATGATCCAAAAACATTTTATAGAGAACTGGGAAATAAGGTAAACTGAATTTAAAGACCACCAAAAAGAGAAAGTAGATACATTTTGGAGAAATATCTATGAAGATCCTGTGGAACATAACAAAGATGTTAAATGGATAGAAGAAGTAAAAGAAAGAATAAGAAATTTAAAGGTACAGGGTATGAAATGGGATGAAGTAACAGCCAGAGAGACTGAAACAAAGTTAAGAAAAGCCTCTAATTGGAAAACTCCAGGCCCAGATGCGGTACCTAATTTTTGGTTAAAAGTATTAACATCTTTGCATGAGGATTTAGCCATAAGTAAGAACTATTTATATGTGCACCCTGAACAGACATCACACCGGCTAACAGGCAAAAAACTTCTCTTACTTAAGAGTTAACCTGCAAGCTACCCTAAAAATTATACACCAATAACTTGCCTTCAGACGATGTATAAACTATACATGGGAATTGACGCCAACAGAGTTCATAGTCATTTAGAAGAAAACTTAATTATGGTAGTAGAACAAAAGGGCAATAAAAGAAAGTCAAATGGAACAAAGGATCATTTGTTGTTAAATAAAGTTATAGTGGAGAACTGTAAAAAGGGGAAGAATAAAAGTATGGCATGGATTGACAACAAAAAAGCATTTGATAGTATCCCACATTCATGGATAAAAGAGTGCTTAAAAATGTATAAGATACACCCTACACTTATTGATGACATTACAGTAACCATGAAACAATGGCAGACCACTTTGCAATTAAGCCATGATAAAGGACAGATTATTATCCCAGGGATAAAAAATCAAAGGGGGATATTCCAGGGTGACACTCTTGTCACCGTTGCTATTCTGCCTTGCCATTAATCCACTAAGCTGTTTACTTAACACCTTATGCCATGTCTACAATTTGGCACAAAGGCTAATGACTTCTCATCTTCTCTTTGTCAATGATTTAAAACCATATATCAGATGAGGAACTGAAAGTACAGCTGCAGGTTGTCAAAACTTTTCCAGATGATATTAGAATGTTATTTGGTCTTGATAAATGTGCAAAATTAACCGTTAAAGCAGGAAAACTGCAGCACCAGGAAAACATCAGTTTGGGATAAGAATGTGATATAAAAGAACTTGAGCAAGAGAGACTGTATAAATACTTGGGAATCGATGAAAGATCAGCAATAAAATGTGAATAAAACTCAGTAAGGAATACTTTGGAAGACTTAAATTAATCCTGAGAGCAGCATTGACATCTAGGAACAAGATCCAAGCTATAAATCAGTTTGCTCTTACTGTATTAACGTACAGTTTTGGAGTGATTGACTGGCCCCAAAAAGTGTTGGATAGATGAGATATTAAAATAAGAAGGATGCTTCATGCTCACCAAATGATTTATAAAAATCATTGTACACCAAGATTGTATATTCCCCATTTGGAAGGAGGGATGTGCCTCCTTGAAATTGATTACATGTATAGATCTGCAGTCATGGGACTCCACAAATATCTACTGACCTCACAAGATCCAAATGTAGTAAAAGTTTTGAAACATGATGAGAATAAATCTAAGATGACTTCTCTGCTTAATTTAGCAGAAGCATATTGACGAGGAATAGAAATCAAACCAGAAATAGATAAAAACAAGGCAGCAACTGAAGGTGCCAAAAATAAAAGAAAGAATATAAGGTGAAGGACCAGATGAGAAGGCAAGAAATGTGGAAAAAACATAAATATAGTTGCAAGTATAGAAAACCTCTGGAAGAGCCTCATGTTGATCAAGAACAAACACAGGAATGGTTAAGGAGAGGCAAAGTCAAATCAAGAAATGAAAGGTTAATATTAGTAGCCCAAGACAGTTACATGCTGATAATAATATGATAATATGATAGATACATGCTGGTTTACAAAGTCCATTGAACATGTGGGAGAAACAGACAAGTGTAGGTTTTGTAAAACTGAACTGCAAACAGACAATCACCTTGTTGATGGTTGCAACACACTAATGGCAGAAGGACTGTATACTGAAAGGCATAATAATGTGGCGAGACTGTTGCACTGGGGATTGTGCAAACATTATGGTATCAAAGTGGCTGAAAAACACTGGAAACATGCACCACAAAGAATCATAGAAAATTATGAAGTTTATATCACATGGGATCACCCATTACCAACAGTTCAAAAGATAGATGCTAGAAAACTGGATATAGTGGTCCATGAAAAATGACAAAAGTAGCATTGATCATTGAAATCACCACACCTATAGTGTCTTGCATACAGAGAGACACAAAATCTTAAAATACCAAGATCTCCAGGCAGAAACAAGAGCCGTGTAGAAGAAAGATACCCAGACAGTTTCAATAGTAGTAGGAGCAACAAGTCTTATAAAAAAGAATTTACAATCATATTTAGATATGTTACCAATCCATGTAGTAAGCCCATACGAATTGCAGAAGGAGTCATTACTGGGCACATTGCAGGTACTGCGAAGAGCACTTTTGGCTAACATCAAAAATTGAAACAATACTAATTTCATGAACTTTAATCATACTTTGACTTAGAAATGGGGTCCATTCCCATCATGGTAGTAGAAACCCAAAAGATTTGGAGAAATTAGAAAGACTGAAATCATATTATCCTTTATTGCACTGCTTTTGCAGACTTTTGTACCCTTTATTTTATCATCATTGACATTTCCCATCTTTTTTCATGGGGCCAAGGTGTAGCATCATCTGTCACTCCCTCTCTCTCATTTCAGTGTCACAATCCTGTCTTCTTCAAGAGTTATTCCTGACTGTCACAAGTCTTTTCTCATGTGATACATCTATCTCTTTGCTGGACATCCTGATTTCTTCTTGCGTTCTTCCTGTCTCTCCCAAATCTTCTTCACCAAGTCATCTCCTGATTTCCTCTGCATATGGCCATACTGCTGATCTCTTTGATCTTCTCTAATATCAGGGCTACTTCTGCTCTGATGTCACAGTCTGTTTGTCTATCCGACAGAGTATGCCCTCCCAATCATCTCATGCACATCATCTCCATCACTTCCAACCTCCACAGCTGCTCTGCCTTCACTAAACAGGTTTCTCTACTATACAAGTAGTACTGGTTGCACCGCTATTTTGCACTTCTTATTTTTCAGCTATGTCTGTGTTCTTCTGTTGCACACTACCCTTGACTCTCTGTGTCACTTGGCTGGAGCTCCTCCAATTCTATCTTTGACCTTCTCATTTAGATTTCTCTTCTCCTCAACCACCCGCCTAGAAACTTGAAGCTGTAATATTGTTTCAATATTTTCCCTTCTGATTTCCCCAATTTACTGTTATGTCTTCTGTCTTGTCTCTACTCAGTTTCATCCCATGCACCTTCAGTTTTACCTTCCATTTCTCCATCATTTACTGAAATTCATTTCAGTGCCTGTCTGTAATGCCACATCTTCTGCATAAAGCAGCTTTGTTGATCTGTCTGTTAATGAACATCAGTGGACTCAGCAATGAACGCTGATGCACACCCACTACAATGGGGAACCCCTCTCAGAGTTTGAACACTGTTGATACTTGTGTCACCGGGTCCTTGCTCATAACCTGCACTAGTTCCACCATTGTTTCCAGAACTTTGAACTACCACTAAGCCCAAATCAGCATTCTTGGAATCTTGTCATGTGCTTCCTCCAAGCACATTTGGACTCTTTCTTCATCTCTATCTTCTTCTCCACTATCAGTCTCATAAAAATCATCAGGTCAGTTCTGCTGCATCCTGGTTTGAATCCAAGCTCCTCATCTCCTATATTACTTTCTGCTCTTCTGTTCTGCGTCTTTATTTATCAGTCATCCACTCCAGCACTTTCATGCTGTGACAGGAGTTTGATACCTCTATATTGCCCACAGTTGTGAATAAGTCCTTTGTTCTTATACACTGTCACTAGGATTCCTATTCTCCATCCATTTGGAATATGTTTCTCTCCTACACATCTAGAAGTATCTTCATGTCCTGTCCTACCTCACTCTCCATATTCATCATACTTAATGTGACATCATCTGGGCTTACTGTGTTCTCTCGCTTCGTTTTCCTTTGTGCTGCTTTTTCCTCTTTAGGGTGGGTTCATCTTTCTCTTTCTCTTTTATTGGAGGATGTCTATGAAGCAGTACAGGTGCTGCTTTTTTTTTCATTCAGAATCTGTGGACTACTGGGCAAGTTGTTGCTGGCATCCCTTATGAATGGTGTCTGATGACAGTCTTATTTACCTTTCTGTCTTTGCCTTGAAACCTGACAGAGTTTTCTTGTGCCATCTTTCTGAGCCACTTTCCCAAAGCTGGTACAGTGCCTCTGATGCCTTCATCTTTCTTACTATAGCTGTCTTCTTCACCTCTTTGTCAGCTGACTAGTATTCCTTCTTAGCCTGATCTATTATTTCTATTTTCCATGTTTTCTTGCAGTATGTCTTCTTTTGATAAATTCCTGGACTTCTGCCTTAGGCATAGGCCAACTAGGCGTCCGCCTAGGGCGCTGCATTAGTAGGGCCACTTTTCCAGTATTTATTTGGTGTAGGTAGACTAGGATGGGGGCACCAGATGATGTGGTGGGGGGCGCTGTGGAGCCATTTTGCCTAGGGCACCAGTTGACCTTAGACCGCTCCTTCCATGCCTGACTTGACCACATATCTGCTCTATTGTCTTCATGCATTCTGTTTTGAGATGCTGCCATTCTTCTTAAATTTCATCTATGTCCTCTTCTTCCTGAGATGCTAGAGCCTTGATTGTCTCCATGAACTCTTGTACTTTACTTTCTCTCTGTCTCTCCAGTCAACTTCCACATTTTCAGCCTAGTCTCTGTTGAACTTAAAGCCTTTTCTGACTTCTGCGTGTGATTGTGACCACCAGTGGTTTATAATTGTGACTGATTCTTTCCCAGGGGATGACTTAGCAATCTGTAACTCTACTTAAATCCCTTTTCCTTACTAAGAAGAAGCCTACCTGAGTTGCATGTTGATGACTCTTGTATGTGATCTTGTGAATGTCTTCCTGAACCATGTGTTACCCACCATCAATGCATTTGCCACACAGAAGGCTAGAATGACCTTACCTTCTTTATTCATACTGACCCACCAATAAGGACCCAGGTGGACCTCAGATCCTGTTTTGTTTGTTTGTTCTGACGTACATTCAGGTCTCTCTCCATCTCACCACCAACACATGTTGTTTTTTGTTTTCTAGCGAGTCATGTGACCTATGTCTGAATAAACTCTTTTATTCAGTAGGTATAACTCTAAATAACAGAACTCTAAGTAGTCATTGATTATAAGAGAGAACCTAGTTGTTTCCAGATGAATATTATTTCCTGCTAAGCAAAATTGATTGATATTAAATGCCATGTTATCAAGATACAATGAAAATATCTGAAGTAGCCAACAAAAACAGACTTTACTTAAAAAACTTATAAACTGAATTTTTTACCTGATATTGTACTTGAGTACAAAATGACAAGAAGAGAATCATTTCCTTTTTTTTATTTCTCATGAAAGAAGGCATTGGGTTTCAAATGCTTTTTTTGTCCAGCCAGTCTAAGCTTTCTGTTAAAACAATTGCAAAAAAAAACAAAAGAAAAACATGCTGCAAGCTAGCTAAAGTTATTTTTGACAAGCACTTTGCTTTGAAACCTCACTGAATAGTTGGACTAAATAACTCATATCTTGTTAAATGGGTCATTTAAGACTGATGCAAAATGTTGGTAAATCTTTGTATCTACCCTTCAAGCTGGCATTCAAAACAGCATTTTTCATCAACAAGAGAAGATAAAAAGCTTTTTTGCTATATACTGTTATACTGTATATTGCCTGTACTCCAATACTGTTTTTTATTAATTTAAATCTATTTTTAACTGTTTTAGTCTAAAATGTCTTGCTGCTTAGCCTTGTAGTATAGTTTTGTACATTTATTCACAATAGTGCATTACTGGGCCTTACTGCAGGATCTGTGTGTCGTTTGTACATTTATAAACTATTTGCTGCTTCTTTTTGTCATAATTACATTCACCGGTAAACACTGTCTGGTGTGGTGCCAAAAGTTTGTACATCTAATCGCATTAGTGGCAGTATCATGATTTTTATTGCAGAATTTGTGATCATTCAATTGTCATAATTTTTCTTAACTTTTTGCAAACATTCCTTAATAACTGCAGCTCTGCACATCCCATGTTGACCACTTCACTGTCATGCTTAGCAAATCATGTTATCTTGAAGGCACCATTCTGCTGACTTAGTTTAATGCATGTACCTTCACCAGGACTTCAGCAATTAGAAAGGGAAGTCTCCTGTTAAAACAAATATACTCTTGTAGTAAGGAATGAGTTAATCTGTAATTCTGTTGGACGTTTAACTGTTGTACATGCCATTTGTCTGTTTAGAACTTAAGAGACTTAACTGTATATCCCTCGATTATTACATCATTACAGCTTGCCAACTCCCACTGCTACATTAAGTATAACTCTCATTGCTCTCCGTCCTTTTTATTTATTTATTTTTTTTTATAGCATTCACACTCTTCCTCCATTGTTAAACAAAAATAAAAAGCCTCTAAGTTTCTAGCCTGTCTGAGACTATAGCCCTGTAACTTGATTTCTAGTAGTGGGAGAACAATAAACTGATACCAGAAGTGTAGCTGCTTCAATCAGTGGTCTTTGCCAGGACTATTAATGTACCCCACCCCCTCATCCCTTGAAGCGCTACAGGTTATAACCTGCCTTTTCGGAATGCTACAGTGCTCATGTTTTAGTTTAAAAAAAAATCAAAAATTTCTCTTTTTAAACCAGTAAATTCTTTGCTACAAATGAAGCAAACAATTGCAACAGTTTATAACCTGCCTACATGGAGCTCTACAGCACTGAGGTTTATATTTATATATTTCTTTTTTTACCTTTAAACTGTAGAAAACTGTTTGCTACAGTTTAAACCACACAAGGAGTGCAACAGCACTCAGATTTGATCACAAATGCAATACTAGCTTTGGGATTGGCTGATCATGCCCCCCCCAATACCTTGCACCTGGGGGCAGTTGCCCATCTCTCCCCATCCTAGCTATGCTACTGATTGATATGTGTTCTCCACTGGCTAATTTATAAGTTATTTTTTTCATTTGACTGCTGTCTAGCTTGTCCCCTATAACCTTTACTGGGTCGTGCTTACCAATAGTCTTTTCTTCACAAATGAGAATCTTGGAAAGCCCTGAACTGAAAGAAATAAGTTATGTTGATCTTAGTGTGCGCCAGGTATTCCAACATTTTTCATGAAAAAGAGGGAAAAAATCTGCGCTGAGCTGTGCTCAATGTACCACTGCCATTGGACTCACTCTAAAGATTATTTTTTCCTGTAAGGAACCCATTACCTCTTCATAACTTAGAAATGTAGGTCGGAGGATTTAGTAAGCTGTGCTGGGAACAAGTCAACATACCTAGTGCTGCAACTAAATCAAACTAGGATATCTGTTCTCACAGCCCGAGAAGCTTGGCATCTTTCTATGCCTTAGTAGTGCCTTAGTAGCAGTTTTATGTATAGAAACCCCTGCAACCTAAAATGAACGAAACTCCAAGTGGTTATGGTTATCCAGCCTCTGAGTCCTTAAAGCTGAAACCCTGGACCAGCACTTTCCCACACTTTCTGAAACAAAACAAATTGAGATGAATATCTTTAGACAGTGTAGAGAGACATTCTCTACCCCTATAGTACCTTTTTTAAAGCAATGCCATCCAGATATTTCTACCATCATAGTAACTCGTGGTTTAAAATGGCAAAGAGTGCTCCAGTTATGTAGAGCTATAATGTCTTCTACATCTCTGGACCAGTCACTGTGCAGTAGGGGAAAGGTGGCAGTGTCTCAGTCTTCATTCAGGAGAGACTCGCATCAAGGTTGGCAAAGAAACATGATACACTGGAGCTTTCTCATGTCTAAATAATCATTAGAAAAGTCCCTTACCGTATATTACCTAACTATAGAACTTTCCTTATGATACAAGAAAGCCATAATGCCTCTCTACAAGAAATTGGATCTGCCAGTGTTAAATCCAGTACCATTTTCCTAGGTGATTTTATCCACTTGACCATAGACTAGGAAGCCTACACACCCACAAGTGTACAAGCACAGAGATTTCTGGACTTTGTAAATGCAAATGCCCTGGAACAATTAGTCAAAGTACACACAAGAGGGAGCAAAATCTTAGACCTTGTCCTCACCAATATGAGGACATCTTCGACCATTCCTTGTGTACCACTGTTTGTTGTTTGGTCTGATAATAAATCTGTTTCCTTCAAAATAAAATCAAAACCAGAGGCTCCCACTACCAAAGACTTCTTTAGAAACCTTTCTAAAACAATATATACTCCTAAGTGACTTACTGGAAAGCTTCAAATCTCCAGCAAAACCACAAAAATCCACAAAATACATAGAAGCATACACCACCCAACTGTACCTGCATGTAAACAGTTGAGCCTGCCCCATGTAGTAACATGTGCAGGGTAAACCCTAGAAACTACCCCACCATAGTGGAACTATAACATAAACAAGCTATATAGTAACAGGAAGAGAATTTTGTCCAAATTAAGAAGATTATTTCCAAAAATAATTGAGCCCTCAACATTAAATTAAACAAATAAATCAGGTGCTTAATAAAATCTACCAAAACCATATTTGAAATGAAAATAGCCAATCACGCTAAAGTAAACCACAAGAGGTTTTTTTTTTTTAGTTGTGTTCATAATTTCAAGATCACACCATAGCAAAGTGTTGAGTTGATTATGAACAACATTGCCTTCACAGAAGCTGAAGATATAGCTAAGCTACTTGGTGATAAATTCAGCTCAAACTGTAGCCCACATTCCCCTTCTTCTACCTCACATGAAATACCCCAAACTGACCTACCTCCAGCTATCACACAAGTCCAAGTCTTGAAAGCACTCTCTAAAGCAAAAAGTGCTTCACTGATGGCTCCTGACAATATGCCTGTATAAATGTGCAACAGCATGAAGCATGATTTACCCACACCCGCTAACCTTAGACTTCATACTGGTTTTGTACCATGTGACTGGAGAACAACAACAGTTATTCCCCGTGTATGACAGAGGACTCCCCATTGACCCAAGTAATTATAGGCCCGTTAAGTCCAGCTTCATAGGCAAAGCCTTGAAAAAAATTATCATGGAATTAATCACTAACAACACAGGGAATCTCCAAACACTGGATTTGTCTCAGTTTGGATTCATGAAAAGAAAGTCACGCTTACTCAACATGCTTACTCAACATGGTGAACTTTTTTGAAAAGGTCATCAAAGCTATGGATGAAGGTAAATCATTACACACCACACACCTAGTCCTGGTTAAGACTTTTGTCATAACCCTCCACTCTGGAATAGTAGAAAAACTTGATGGACTAGGAATACACTCCTACATCACCCACAAGATCAACCACTGGCTCACAGACAGAATACAGGAGAGCAAAATAGTTAAAGCTGCTTCCACTAAAAGATGAGTCACCAGCGGAGACCCTCAAGATTCAATTCTGGGATCAACTACTTCTTGGAATTTAAAGCCAGTACTTAGGGGTTCAAATGGCAAATGGCTGCAAGCTAGGTGCCATTATCAAATTCCCAAAAGACTTGCCCATCCTGCAGGAGGGCTTATCTGAAACAATTAAACTAATGCTAGAATCATGGTCTAAAGCCAAATGCTCAACAATGCATTAGTATATCATTTAGGAAATTGGCTGCCCTGGGGAACTACCACTTTGATAATACACCCCTAAGAGTCAACCCAGTTGTTTGTGGTCTGGAAATTTATGTCTACAGTAGTCTGATTTTTGATCAACATGTGTCCACTGCAGTGTAGATATCCTTCTATTATCAATCAGCTCATGAACAAAGGAATTGTCTTCATGTCCAGTTATGTCATTGAGTATAATGCCTCCTTTGGCATACATCTGACCAGAAGCTTTTAATAGCTAGAATGCCCACATGGATGCTTTACAAAAAGGATACCAGGCAAAAACAATTTGCCCTACATGGACCACTTCAAAGCGGTGTCACTGTACTCTGTCTCTTACAGACTGCTAAGAGGTGACCTGTGTCTGACATACAAAGCGTCCCCTGGCATGATATTGATGGACCTAGTATACAGCAGCAAGTCAAACAGCAGCAGAAGCACT
Organism: Protopterus annectens; assembly: GCF_019279795.1. Classification (NCBI taxonomy): domain Eukaryota; kingdom Metazoa; phylum Chordata; order Ceratodontiformes; family Protopteridae; genus Protopterus; species Protopterus annectens. Next base: position 1,271,106,980 of record NC_056735.1, read on the forward strand.
TGTTCCATGGATCTAAACCTGTTCTGCATCAATCGAACAGTTTGGAGGGACAAATATATCCTGGAGAGGACACTATTGCTCTGGAACTGACTCCCAATATACAGAAATTAAAGCTTATCCCTGTCCAGATTTAAGCGAAACTTGGATCTGTGGATGGATAATAGGAAATGTACCCTAGGGCATTCTGGCTAATGGACAGAGGTAGCTCCTAAATTATTTACCCCACAGTTGAGGACTTTCTAAGTATCTGTATGATCTTAGGTGCTACCACTAAAGATAATATAAATGCAACCAATGAATGGGTAAAATTAATCTAAATACTAAGCAAAACAGGTAATTCAGAAGATCCCCACAGTTTATATATTCTAATTGTGTAACTGTGTGGGAAAGTGCAAAGTCTATGAGCACTGAAAGTATTTTTCAGTAATAGTGACTTGATCACTCTCCAGTCATATAACTGCCCATTGAACAGCTGACAGATTTACCATGAGTGTTAGTAGTCTGTTGTATTCTTGATATTTATTCACAATGCAGTTGCATTCTTAATAGCATTTTATGCCCTAAGCCTTACATCGCACGAAAGTGATATTGAGTATATAGGTTAAGTATGCTATTCAAGCTGTGCACTACATCAAAGCACTGTTCTGTATCTTTTTTAGAGTGACCACAATATCCAATTTTTTTGTTTAATTTAGTATTTGTAGCTTTTTATTCTATGTCCTTTTTGAATGCTTGCCCCAAAAGCAGCAATGTTTTTACTTTTTTTTTCCTTTGCTCCCCTTTGGAACATCATGCAACCTACCAATTTCCATGACCATACCAGGTTTACCAGCTTTATCTCCTGCACCACAGACTTATTCTGATATTGCTGAAACTGGTCATGGATCCTAAGGGTGTCCTGGGAGCTCTGCCATCTCTTCTTCCATCCTGGGAGGATATGTGGCTTTTTTATTTATATGATCTATCCACTTCCTTACCCTGTCTCCCTCATTTATTGCCAACATTGGATGGCAACTCCCCTCTTTGGATCATGCCTTCCTTAAGGGAGCATCATCAATGAAGGCCCTCCCACCCTGGAAAGGCATGCACAACCCTCCCTGTCACTCTATCAGTCACCTGAACCTCCATGTTCAGTCTGAGCATGTGTATGCTCAGTTGGTCTTTCAACAAATGCATGCATCTAATAAAAAATAAACATAATTTACTTGTTATTAAGTACATTATCCAATGACAGCTAGTGTTTATTTGAAGGACAAGATAAAACAGGTTGTATGTTTTATTTTGGGGATCTTGCTACTACAAAATCCAAACCAATATATAGCTGACACAGTAAACATTTACCTGCCATGAATTCCTAAATTGTGCACTTGCATTTCATCTATTGTGCTATGCTGGTCTAAATAGGTTTTACCCTCTTTGGTACCAAACATTTTTAATTCATCATGATTACTGGACACTTAACAATTGTAAAGATTATGTTGTGATTGGTAATGAATATATGCTAAATTAGCATGAAGCAGTTGTCTGACTTGTTTGACGTGACAAGGCTCTGCTGCTCCCCAGTGTCTCATAGTATATACAGAGATATTTAGAGCTCATTGAAAGGCCGTCCCTTTGCTCATACTCACATTGGAATACCATGCTTGATTCCATTGCTGTTTTTGCTGTTCACACTTGGAAGCTCAATGTTAAAGTGCCCTCATTAACTAAAATATTCTATTTAGTCTTAAATCTCTGTTTAATGTCTACTTCATATCCTGTTTGGCATCTACTTTTCTGAAGTAAAAGCCAGTACTAAGGGCTCTGGCTGACTAAATTTGCAGATGACTGCAAACTAGGAGCAGTTATTGAATCCCCAAATTACTTAGCCAGGAAGGCTTGTCTCAAATAAATAACTGGTGGCAGAATCATGGTCTGAAACTAAATGCCAAAAAATGCATTATTGTATCCGTTGGAAATCATCTAACCCCAAGAACTACCACATTGACAATACGCCCTGAAGGGCTAACCAAGTTGTTCTGGAATTGGGAACTTATGAGGACAGTGACCTCATTTTTGACAAACATGTGTTTATTGTTTTAAGAAAGTCCTTCTGTATTGCACAGCTTAAAAACAATGGGATTGTATCTAGATCTAGTTATGTTAGGGCGGCACAGTGGTGCAGTGGTTAACACTGTCACCTCACAGCAAGAGGTTCTCCGGTTCGATTCTCGGCTGGGGTGCCTTCTGTGTGGAGTTTGCATGTTCTCCCTGTGTTCGCGTGGGTTTCCTCCGGGTACTCCGGTTTCCTCCCACATTCCAAAGACATGCATCTGGAGCATTTCTCCCCGGGCCTCCGCTGAAAACAGGCTCTGTGGAACCTAGTCGGACTTTCCCGGTCAACAAATGATAAATAAATAAATAAAATAAAAAAATAAATGTTATTGCCCACTTTTACTTTGTCCCCATTAAGCCAGTCATTGAATATAATGCCCCCTTTGGCATGCATTTGTCCAGACATGCAACAACTGGAACACCCACAGAGTTACCTTACTAAAAGGATACAGGGCCTAAGCAACATGTCCAACATGGATCAACTCAAAGCTCTGTCACTACACTCAGTATCCTACAGACTGCTAAGAGGTGACCTGTGCCTGGCATACAAGGCATTCCATGAGCCATTACTGATGGATTTACTGTACATCAGCCAGTCAAATGCTATAATAAGTACTCAGTCTAAGGATCTGAACCTTTTCTGCAACATCAGCACAACAGTTTGGAGCGATAGCTTTATTTCACTGAGGATATTGCTGCTGTTGAGCAGACTCCCCATCCATACAGAACAAAGCTCATTCCTGTCCATTCTGAGGTGAAACTTAGATCTATGAAGAGAAAATTTACCCCAGGACTGCCCAAGTGCTACTAATGGATAGATGCATTTCCTAAATGCTTTATCCCATGCATGAGTCCCCTCAAGTTATCTGTGGCATCATCCCATTAAAGGTAATATACAATTATCGACCATGGGATGTTTAAGGCCAATCTTTAACCAAATGGGATAGGTTATTTTGAGCCGCTAGCCTAATACTTACCTATGAACCTATGAACATATAAAAGACTACTATGTCCCTTAAATTATCACATGCTGCTTGGTTGGATTACAGATGGCCTTACAGTCTTAGAAGGTAAATCAAATGAGTTCCCTGTGTCTTACTTAATAAATTGGTTGAACATTTTTTCAGATATTTTGGCCTTACTTACTTTAAACAGTGAAGCACAAAAATATTTAATACTTCAGTTATTTGTTCACTGGAATGTTTATATGGACTTTATTTTTCACTGTGTTGTTCAAAGAAGGTCATTGTACTACATTATTCTGTTGAAGGGCTAATTTTTCCTTCAGGATGTCTACAGATTAAAATGTAGTATTTAGTAGCCTTTAAGTGCTTTATTCCATTTACCCTCCAAACACACTTTTTTGATAAATGTTTTTAATCTTTCACTTCTCTTTAACCTGGGAAATGATAGACATGTTTGTAAGAGGGAAATTCTCTCTTGCATGGTGATGTCTTAAAATGAAATATTTATAAACTGTTTTTGATTCTGTGTTGTGGGTATTGTAATTTTAATACCTTTACAATAAATAAACAAGGGTAGCTACCTTATATATTCTCAGTTATTGAAATAAGGGTAAGATGTTTGACAATTAGAAAAAATAGATATGTGAAGATAGTTTTAATTATTTGTACATAGTTGCTATGATTACATTTTTGATGATTTTTACTCTTTATCACAAAGTCTTCTGCTTTATGGTTCACAAAATAACTCTTTTTGTAGATAAAGGGATTGGGTTAGACGGAGGGGCGCGGGGTTCAAATTAGTATTCATGATTATATATTTGCTTCTTTAGCATATTTTTTTCCAGTTGAACGTGGTATTCTTCTTGGGTTTCAACTTCCTACATAAACAACTGTAGACATTTTTGACTTTGTTAACCTTCATTTAGATAATTTCTTAATTTATATATTTTCATCTCAGTCTAGTACTGGAATCATGTGGGCTTCCCTTAAAATTAATTTGATGGGATATTTATATCACAAGTGACAAACCTTAAAACAATATAAATATGATCTGCTCAATACAATGAAGATACTAGGTAAAGGACATTTTCTTAACTGGGATCTTAGTTTGAAAGAGCAAGTTAAAAACAGTCTGATTTTTAAATAAATTTGTATCTCATTCATGCTGGGTAGAATCTAAAATAATGGCAAGCATTTCAAAGCAAGCTCAGGTGATACCAATATAATACATGGAATGCAAGAGGCTTTCAGCAAAAGTACACCATTAAAAGTGGATGAGGAGATAATAAACTGTAATAATTGTGGGGGAGAAACATTGGCAGGCATTTTTATTGACTATACTACTACATTTAACATGCTCGAAATTCAGTCTTATTTAAAGTCTGTAATATTATTCTTTCCTCCACACAGAATTTCAAATGCTTCCTTATAACTAAAGAAATTTTAGAAATTTTGGGCAGTGCTGAAGCATTTAAATCCAATAAGACACCGTATCATTATGGTTTTATTTTAACTTTTTTATGCTTTAAATAAAAACTGTTTAAAATTTTGTTTCTACTGTTTATTCTTATCCAAATCAAGATTATTACTGACCTGTACCTAAATCAATAAAGAACCTATTTAGTCATGCATTTAACACTGATTCTCTATACTAACATGGGTTCATGATAACTTATTGCACAACATTTAATCAAATGGACAACAGTGCAAAAAATATTCACTACAGGCCACCTTTAGCAAACAGCAATGAAATCCCCCGGTACCCTGCCAGCCATGTGAGAGGAGAACCTTAAAGCCCCCTGCTCCCCGTATTACTCTAATGTTGCAAAACTATAGAGAAAGGGCAAGAGTGGCTGTTTACTGAAATAAGTTTTCACTGAAATCTCCTGCATACTGCTGTCAATCGGTGAAACATCAATAGTGCTATCCTCACAGTACCACTCATATTATTGTCATCCAATAACTTTAATACATTTAGATTTATTTTTTTCTTGTTTCTTACTTAACAGAGTCAAACAGGTCTTGCCACCTCATGTATCTCCAATTCAGTCAGGCTGTTTTGATAAAGACAAATAGCTGATCAAGTAATAAGCCTCATCTGTTGCTCAACCTGATTCACAATAGGTTACAAAAAAAAGTTGCAGACTCCACAGATAAATAAAAATGCTTTCCCCAAAATAATGCTGCCCACCCACATCATACACTTATATGTTACATGGGACATTATTAAAATGGAAAAGCATAACAAAGCTATAACAATAAAACATTAAACACAACTAGCCAGTATGAGAACAGCATTCGGTCCAGTTTGGACTTCAACATTACAAACTACATTAAATATCTTTAAGTTACTTAAAAGCATAACTAAACTATAGACCTAAAAGGTATTAACCTGCCCCTTAATGCACTATAGTAACAATACTATAAGCTAGTTAAACAAACATAGAAAATTGTCTTAAAATATATAGCAGAAAGCCATCCATAAGACAATTTATTTATAAAAGGCTTTGTACCCTTCTGAAACCCTTTCTCTACAGGCAATTGGCTGAATTACTGCATCTCATTGAAATGAATGAGAAACGGTAACCTATGCTACAGAAAAACATGCATAAACAAAAAAAAAAGAGAAAAAATGATAATTTTGGCAGTGTGGTTTGGTACGTGTATCTTGCAGTGTGGGATAAGAGGTCTGTGCTCATGACATCTAGCTTCACTACTCTGTGCCTAAACCAACAGTGCAAGAGATCCAATTTATTTTGCATTACAGCCCCATTAAGGGTGTATGTGTGTGTGTGTGTGTGTGTGTGTGTGTGTGTGTGTGTGTGTGTGTGTGTGTGTGTGTGTGTGCGTGTGTGTGTGTGTCTGTGTGTGTGTGTGTGTGTGTGTGTGTGTGTGTGTGTGTGTGTGTGTGTGTGTGTGTGTGTGTGTGTGTGTGTGTGTGTGTCTGTCATGACTTTCTATATCTTCCGTTGTTGTAGTGAAGACATGTTTTACATTAAAAATGTTCCACATGGTGGTCCAGTTCAAGCAGGCACCTGACAATAGTGAACCAAAAAAACAAGGCACAGTATTTCTCTGGTTACCTTACAGTAGTGGACATGTGATGTTCTAAGGATGGTTAATTGTTGATATAGGTTCCCAAAACCTGGCAGTAATGGATTCCACATAAGCAGTGAGATTGTTGGTTTGGAAGGGGCTTTTGAATTTAGTCAGGCCCTCACTCATTTCTAACAGATTAGCCTTTTCTTAGTCCCTGAATACTGAGGTATTGGAGAATGTGTCTTCAGGTGAATGTGACTGACTTATGGTTTAATTTGACCAGGGAGGAGGTTACAATAGGCAGGTAGCAGAGCCATCCTATATTGGTAAGGATTTTATCTCCTCCTGTTTGGAGTGTTTACTACCTGATTCAAGGAGCTTGTGATTATAACATGCAGAACTTTCTTTGCATACATGTATGAGGATATATATGTTTTCCATATGATGGTGGGATAGTTGATATCTCATAGAAGAATAGTATTTGGCTTAATACACGGGGACTCCATACTCATTAGGTGGGAGTTATGGGCTGGGGGGTATAGAGGAGGTCCTGTAGTTAGCCATATATTTTTGTTTATAGTAAGTTGGACATGGAGGAGTTCCAAGTCTTTTTCCAGTCTACAGAGTCTGGATGTGATTTTTCTTTTAAGAATATAGCAATACCTCTGCCTTTAGTGCCCACTTCTTATACCATGGGCCTGTATGAGTGATATTCACTGGTAAAGTGTTTTCTTTGGTCTTAAAGCAGGTCTCAATGATAATGCATATATCTACATTTTTCAGGGTAAGTAATACTTGTAGGGTGTGAACTTTTTTTTAAAAACTCTTAGTATTGAGCAGCAATAACATTAGAAATCTGGCTTTGCCTTAAAAAAGGCACTGTATGGGTGGATAAGGTTTTAGCCAACACAAAAGCACTAGGGGTACAGGTGCAAGTCATCCCTGCCAAAGTAGTTTGAACTATCTACCTTATCTGGCTGATATATATTGGACCACCTTAGAATGACACCAGAAGCTAAGCCAATTGTTGAAGTCAATTATCTTTTGTTCTTATTGTGACATCATTGTTGACGATGGTAGAAGACTGCTCTAGGCTGGGTCTGTACCTGCTTCAGACACATATTCTGAGAGCTCAATCATGTCTCTCTCATCATATAGTCCAGTGAGATGTGTCTCACGTCATTTATACCCATCTGTACAATGACTGTGTCATATCCCTACTTGTGGTGCACAGACTTGAGACAGTAGCTTTGCAGTCCCATTGTACTCAAGTTTAAAACATTCTGCTTTGATGTAGTCTCAGCTGAGGGGCATCCATATCAGATTACTTGCCCTCACTGTACTATTATAGTTCTGCGATGTCAGGTTTCATTTAAGTTTATAATTGCTCCCGTCCCTAGGAAATATTCAGAAACACACACACACACACACACACACACACACACACACACACACACACACACACACACACACACACACACACACACACCACAGTGGAGGCTTAGCAATTCACCTATGTATTTTCTTCAGGTTGTGGAAGGAAACTGGAGCCCAGAACAAACCCATGGAAAGACAGGGAACACAAGAAAACTCCACAGAGAAGGCATTCAGCCAAAGTCCAAGCACTGTGAGTTAATTAATCAACTGATTTTAAATTAATAAAAATAGTTATCCTAAAATTAGATAAGGGCGAATATTTTCTTAGTACAATTAGTGAACAAATTACCTGAATCTAATAAAGAAATGCCCTCCTTGGAACTCAGAAATGCAGGTTGCATGCTGGCAGCTAACATGCAGTCTTCCCACCTGAGCTAATAACATGCTAGTGTTCTCAAAACCATGCATAAAATATTTTGTTTTATTTTTATTTTCATTTTAAACATGTAGATGGGATTGCAGTGGTACCATTGTCGGCTCACAGCAAGAGGTACTCCCGTTTGATTCTTAGCTGAAGCTCCTTCTGTGTGGAGTCTGCATGTCATCCCCATGGTCGATTGGCATTCGAAAGACATGGGTGAATGGGCGTGCCTTCGTTGAAAGTTGGGTGTCGAGCTGGCACCTCGGCACCATAAAAATCTATTGCCAATCATTAGCGGACTGGAGTTCCGCTGTGGCGACCCCTAACCGGGAAAAGCCGAAAGAAGAACAGATGGAATTGAACAGATTGCTTTTTTCAGACACAACCCAGTTATAATAAAAAATATAAAAACATACCCAGACGTAGAAGTTGATACACACAATTTCGTAATGATTGTTGCAATACAATATGTGGGTAATCATTACTATTACAGTTCAGACAATACCTATAGCCTGTTAAAATGTTAAACTGGGCATGTGGTAGGTAGCGGCCGAGGTTGGTTTTGCAAATAGCAATGAAACATTTTCACTCTACATCATTCCTAAGAAATCCTAACAATTTGTAACAAAGGGAAGCTAAGGTGGAGTGGCTTCAAATATCTTTTGGAAGAGGATTTGAATGAGGTGGGGCAGATACTGTGAACCATTTTTAGCAGCTACTCAGTATAAAAAGGAGTTTTGTTTATTGTAAGATGAGATTGCTTTATGAGATGATTACTAGTACAAGTTGTTCAGAAGACAGCTGATGTCACTGCTTCTGTGCTTTTTCCATATAGTGGCCTGGAATGAAGGTTGCAGACCTATAGGCTATTTCCAGAACAGTCTCCACTTTTTATATGTGATCTTTATTATTAGGGATAAAAAAACATACAAAAGATCAGTGGACCACATAAATGAAATATACTGGTCAGAGAATCTGATTACTGTTTTTTTATTAAAAATATCTTCTCTAAAGACAGAAGTCAGCAATCACAGTTCCATTTTACTATTTTGACTACTAGTATTTACAATTTTTTTTCCTGCATGCAGCTACTAGAGTCATTGGTACAAGAGCAACTGTTGATTGTATATGGGATGCTGTGACAGTGGGGGTGGGGTGGAGGCTATAATTTCACTCTCACCATTGAGTAAATACTAGTATTTTGCAATACACTGTGAATGACTAAAGTCAGGACAGAATATAATTCTCAGTTATTGGTAAGAATGTGACAAAGCATAAAATTCACCAGTTTGATTATTCAGGTCAGGCAGTCCCATGAGTAGGATTTTGTTCTTTTAACCAGATGAAATCATAGTTGACTATTATCTATGTGAATAAGAGGAAGGTGCTGTTGCTATGTGTAAATAAACAATTCTGTAAACAGACAGTACATTCTGACAATGCTGGGTGTATCCCAGATTAGACCAGATATTTGTGCCAGCACATGTTAGGCCTGCATCCTGTCCACATCAGCATTTTCCTGCTATTTTCTTGTCCCTTGTGAAATGCATGTTGTAGATACACACGTGGTAGACAACTGACTCACATCATAGCAACCGTCTTATTTTATTCCTCTCAGCTGGTATCTCACTATTACCTGATTTACCTGATGTCTCTAGTTCGCACCCCCTACTAAGTGTGGCATGCAAAACACTCAATACTTGCCTTCCTGATTGCTGACCATTTGCCTACTTACTGACACTAAGTAAGTGCCTAACCAGACAGGGTTCCCAAGTCAAGTATGACAAATGCCTACATGTATCAGTACTTTATCCATTAACAAATACAAATAAATCATAAATAGATAAATGTACCATTACTTAGCACTTCCTGTGCACTTCATGTGATAACTACAGTACAAGGGCACATATGACACATCATAGAACACATGGCCGTAAATAACCTGAGGCATTCCTCCCTGGACTATATGAAGAGAGACATGACGGCAAGCTCAGAATGTGTCCAAGGCAGGTATGAACCTAGCCCTAACCAGCATTTTACCTTCACCTGAGACATGGTTTAAACTGCAAAGAGATACCCCAGCAATGCAAGACTTCAGTGCCTTCCACACATTTAGAACAGCAACTGCACAGACAGGGACTGAAGATGGAGGTATCTCAATCTACATCAATAACAAGAACATCTAGGTTAGTTAAATGAAGTTATGCAGTGGGGTTCATCCATGTTCAGATTTCCATAGACAAAGTTCTATACCATATCCTAGCAAGATATAGGTCACCCTCTATGTCCCATGAAACCTATTACTCACACTTAGACCTTTTGGAGGCACTTATCATTAATTATCTCTCTATATACTAGGAATGCTACAAGACAAAAAATAAAAAAATAAAACTACAACAGGCACTTTAAAGAATTGTGGATAGGTTGTTTGGTATCTGGTGAAATCTTGTGTATAGGCATGAAAACATGGTGAGTCAGTTAATGCATTAAAGTAGTGTACTAGAATAAACTTTTTATTTCTGCCTTTACTTCTGGGAGCTTTCTGGACCTCTTACAGTGCCGGTTATAGTTATTTTTTGAGTTGCCACCTTTTTAGGTGTTATTTGGCACTTCCTTTGAATCCTACAAGACCCCAGATTTGCAGGTGCAGAGATTCCTAGAGTTTATAAATACAAGCAGCCTGGTCCACCTATTGCATATGCCTATAACAGGCACAAACATATTTGACCTAGTACTTACAAATACGGGAGAATGCTGCCCTCACCCACCAGTGTCATGTCTTCTCTAGTAAGGACACACCACAAAGTAGTCTCCTTTGAAATAAGAATCAATCCTGTAACACTCAGCAAGCCCTGTAGCAGATAGAGACTACTCCAAGGCAAACTACCTTCTATTAAGTAATAGCCTGTCAAAATTTCAAGCCCCTTCAAACCCAGATTTTGTGGAATTATTCACAGACACTTTGTACAAACATGTCAATGACTACATAGAGTCTGTTGTGCTTAGGTTCATAGGTTGGTAATAGGCTATCGGCCCTAGGGCCTATACAGGCCTAGCTATAACAATTCTCTGGCGATTTCTTTCCACACTATTTACTTCCCTGGACCCCTGCCTAGCAGGGCAATTGACGTGATCCCTGGGGTGAATTTCCTTTCTCCCATCCAGTCTTCAAGGTTCCTTTTGAAGAGGGCCAAAGAGGCACTCTGCTTGGCATGTATGGGTAGTCTATTCCAGAGTCTGGTGAGTCTCTGGGTCAGGAACCTATCCAGCATGTTTTGTTTAATGTGATGACAAGGTTTAGATCCCTGGAGTGTGTGGCTCTGAGGGATTGGGATTTCTTTAAGTGAAGCATGTCCAACAGCTCTGGGTTTGACATGGCCTTGTATGTTAAGCAGAGATCGCCTCTGAGTAGATGATATGCGACAGAGTAAAACTGGAGTTTTTTATGGCGATCAGCGTAAAGCATCTGCTTTAGGTCTGTGATTCTTTTAGTGAGGTATTTCTGCGGCCTTTCCAGTTGTTGCAGATGTCTTGAGAGGTACATACCAAACGGGGTGTTGTATTCTATTATGGGTATAATGAGGGATGAGTACAGTGGGACAATGACCTCCTTTGTCTGGATGAAAAGCCCTTAGTGATGAGTTATGCCACATAGAAGGATTTCCTGACTGTGTTCGGTGTTTATTGTACTGTCACCTATGTGTTATTTCAAGGGTGCATGTTTTTTTCCCAAAGGGGATAACTATACATTTCTTGGCATTGAGCTTGAGCCCATGGCTCTGGCACGAAGCATCTGTTTCTGTAAGGCCCTTTTGTAGAGTATCCACTTCATTTGGGGATTCAATAATGGCTCCCAGTTTGCAATCATCTGCAAACTTTGTTAGCCAGAGTCCTTTAGTGTTGGCCTGTACTTTAGAGAAGTAGATGCCAAACAAGAGTGGTCCCAGGATGTAACCATGAGGTACTCCACTTGTCACTTGTCTGGAGATGGATTTGGAGTCAGCTACTTTTACAGTGAGGGTTCTGTCAGTAAGCCAGTTGGCAATCCCTCGAGTGACGTAGGGATTAATGCCCAGCTTGGTAAATCTATCTATGATTCCAGAGTGGGGGGTGGTGTCAAAGGCCTTGGCGAGGTCCATATAGGCAGTGTGGACCGCCTCACCCTCATCCATGGCTCTGGAGACTGATTTGAAGAAGTCAATCAGGTTCAGGAGACAAGATTGGCCCTTCACAAACCCAAACTGGGTGGGGTCCAGTGTTTGAAGGTTGCCAATGTCTTTGTTTATAAGTTCCATGATAATACGTTCCATTGCCTTGCAGATCAGGCTCGTCAGACTGATGGGGCGGTAGTTCCCAGGATTCAAGAAGGATCCCTCCTTGTGGAGTTGGATAACTGTAGCTGTGCACCACTCAGGTGTCACAAAGCCTGAGGTGAGGCTATGATTAAACATGACACTTAGGTGAGGTGCCAATTCATTTTGTAGTTCATGTAGTACACAGCCCGGGGTGTCATCTGGTCCCATGGATGCTGTATTCTTAGCTTTGGAGAGTGCGTTGTTTTACTTGTGTGGCTATTATTACTAGAATTTGGCAATCTTCCAGTATTGAGATGGGCCATTTAGGGGGTGAGAGGGGGTGAAGTTGGCACTGAATTGATCTGCCAAGATATTGGTAATATCCTTGGCATCAGTATGTTTAATGCCATTTTGTTGTAGCTCAGAGCAGATCTGAGCATTGCCATTTAGATCCTTGACATAGTTATAGAATGTCTTGTGATTGTCTTTGGAATCTTTGGCAATTTTATTTTCATAGCAGAAGAAAGCCCAAAACTACCCCAAGCCCAAAACTAACCCAAAAAACAAACCACCCTGGTGGAATCCAAAATTAAAAATGTTGTACAACAAAAGAAAAAAAGTCATATTTAGAATTAGGAAGAGGAACAGCAAAAAAAAGATAAAATATCTCTCAACCAACTGAATAGACAACTTACAGGACTATTTAAGTCCAACAAAGCAAATTTTGAGGTAAAGATATTGTCCCAAGCAAAGGACAGCCATAAGACCTTCTGTAGCTATGTCTGAAATCTCAAAGGCAGCACACAACAGGGTGCCAAACTATTGGTAAAAGGATCCAGTTTCATGGAAGTGGGAGATAAAAGAAATATTTTGATTGTCAGCATTCAACCATAACCTCCACACAATCTTTCTGCCATGCAAATTGAAGACTGCAACAGTCATCCCTCTGCACAAGGGCGGACTTTCAGTGGATTTCCATGAATTACAAACCCATTACTCTGTCTAATCTCATTTCCAAAGCCATGGAAAGAATTATCATGGAATTGATTAAGAATTGCATAGGAAACCTTCAGACACTGAACCCAACCTAGTTTGGTTTTGTCAAAGGCACTCCATGCCTACTGAACTTGGTGGACTTCTTTGAGAATGTTATCAAGGCTGTGGATGAGGGCAAATGGTGCGTACTGCTTACCTTGACCTAGCTAAAGCATTTGATACAATACCAACTTGGACATTACAGACAAACTCAGAATAAGGCTTAAATCCCTATGCACCTTGGTTGATAGCCAGCTGGCTTGCAGACAGGACCAAGGAAGTTAGGCTTGGAGATATCGCCACCACAGAGAAGCCGGTCACCAGTGGGTACTCCATTATATGGTACCTCTTTTTCAGAAGTCAAGGTCAATGTCATGGCTTACCTAGTTTGCAGATGCTTGCAAGCTAAGAGCAATCATAGAAACCCCCAAGATAATATCATCTTACAGGAAGGTCTAACACAGACGAATGACTATTGCCAAAGCCATGGCTTAAAACCAAGTACCAAGAAATGCATAATAGTACCTTTTGTAAACCACGCAGGGAAACTACCTGCCTTTTGATCAACAGCATATGTCTAAGAATGTAAGAAAATCATTCAGTGTCGATCAACTAATAAGTAAGAGCATGGCATTTGGTGCATGGAAGTTATCATGCTACTATACACAGCCAGCATCAGCCCCATCACTGAGTATGTTTCTGCCTTCTGTATATACCTGACCAAGCACATGCACCACATGGAACATCCATAGAGATTCCTCACAAAAAGAATACAGGATGTAAACACAATGTCCTATGCAGATAACCTTGAAGCCCTATCCCCATACTCTGTTTTCTATGGACTGCTGAGAGGTGATTTATGCCTGAGATCCTTCTGTTATGCTCTGATGCACATTTCTTTCATATCTGCAAACTGAACAGCACAAGAACTGCTGTTCTGAAGGATTTAAACTTTGCTTGCAACTTAAAGAGGACATGCTAGTGGTACAGCTACCTATTTTGTTGGTGGTACAGGTATATATTTTGTTGTTGGTGCAGGTAAGTATTTCAGTGATCTCACCTCATTCTCTGGAATAGGCTTCCCATCCATGTAAAGCAGAACCCTTCCCTAACTTTATTCAAGTGCAACCTGGACCAGTGGATGGGAAATCAGAAATTCACCCCAGTCTAACACCTATGTCTCTGATAGACAGGTGCAGCCATTAAATCACACTCTAAATAACACAAACGACTTAAAATATCCTCCAAGGCACAGTAACTTGTGGGATATATTTGTGCCGCTTGACAAGGCTTATAAAGGCCTCAGTGGTTGTTAACCTAATATAAACCTAAGAACCTATGATGCTATGATGTGAACACAAGATGATTGACTTTAATAATTTGTTTAGCATCTGGTGTCATTCAAAGTTGGTGCAAAAGACATAGGCCTGAGAGGACGTAGTAAACAGTCCAAACTGCTTAGCCAAGAATGACCTGCATCTGTCTCCAGGATGCTTTTACATATTGGCAAAAGCCTTATCCACCCCATAATGCCTTTTTTAAGCAAAGTTAGTCTTCAGAAGCTTCAAACATAGCAAAAGTTAGATAACATGAAAGGATTGCTGCTCCATGCTAGGAGCCTTAACAAAAAATACACTCCCTACAGGCACTTCTGACCCTACAGTGCATCAGTATATCCATTGTCATAGAGATTTGGTTCAATAATATTGAAAGCATCTCATCAGTGCAAGATTTCAACACCTACCATACATTTAGACCCACCACACTAAATGAAGATACTAAAGGTAGTGGGGTCTGTATAGGCATTAAAGAAAAAAAAATAGAAACATATGTTTAATGGAGGGAACTGTTAATCTTCCACCAATAGACTCCAGACCGTTAGACAGGATAATGACCTGGAACTACATGTTCAACTTGCCATTAACAAAATCCCATATAATATTATGGCTACTTGTAGGACCCCCTTTATTTCTCACCCATTAGTCCATACCTCCTACCTGACTACTTTGAAGTCCCTAGAAAATTGGCCATACACCATTCTCCTAGGGAACTTGAACCGCCCTTCTATCAACTGGGAAACTTCATGAATACAAACTCACTGGGCCACCTAGTCCACGCTCCAATTAGGGGAGAGAAAATCCCTGACTTGGTTCAGGACATCTCTGAAATTAAAACTCTGTTCCCCACTAGTTGGAACATACTACCTAGTCAAATCAAATTATAAATCACTGATGTTCACCATAAGACCAAAGCTGGAAGCATCTGCAATTAACTTGGCATTCAGAGATTATGATAAAGCAAATCCCTACTAAAACTGAGTGACAACCTAGTGAAATTCAACTATTCTCATCATTCCTGATTATCCTCCCCAATGTGCAATCCTTCACCATCAAATTCTGTGCACGTACCAAATAACTGCATAGAAGCATCTGTCCCCCTCTGAAATAAATACAATGCTATATTTAAAAATAAACCCCTATGGTGGAACCCAAGAATAAACAGGCTGTACAGTATAGATAATTATGATCAGATCTCTGAATGTAGCCTGCTTATTATGTGTTTGAAACATGGATGCCAAGAAATTCACCTCAAGAGAGAATGGTTGGTACAGCACAGTTTAGTTTGGGGTGTCTGGAGTGAGGGACATAATTGGGAAAGGCTGTGGAGGTTTTAGAGGGTCGTTTTATTATGGAGTTCAGCTGCAAGAGGTGAATTACTCTGAAAACAAGAAACCATAAGAACAGCTCAGCTCTACAGAAGAATTGCAACCATTTGGCCTTGGAGAGGGTGAGCAGTGGTGTTTCTGAGAAGAGGAACTGGAAATGAGTCAGCAGATTTTTTTTCAGTAGACTGTACAGTCGTGTGGGAAGCCCATATTCATGCTGAGCAAGTTGGAATCTTGTGCCTATTGTAGCACTAGCTGGTTTGGAGTGAAAGGGAGAGATTTTCCAGAACCAGAATAAAAGAGAATTGTTATTTTTCCTGGTGTTATCAGTGTGAGTTTGGAAGTTAAGTGACTGGTCTGTCCATAAAATTAAGTATTTAAAGGATGTAATTGTTTCTATTGGGCAGCCATTGAGAACTTTGCTGAGATTCTTAGGAGTCTTTTTTCAGCTTTTGTGAGGTTCCAAATGCTGCATGTTTTGTTATAGAGGGGGTTAGGAGTAGCTTATGGTTGTTTAGCCAAGAATTAAGACAGTGGATGTCAGACTGAAGCTGGGTTTGAGGGACTGGACTGAAGAATAACCATGTCATCTGCAATAATAGGAAAGTTAGGGAAAGCAGAGTGCATCTTGTTAATAAAGAGTAAAAACAAAAGTGTGGTGACTAGCCTACATTAAGTTAACATTAAAACTAAATAAATGTTAATGATAAATTCGAATAATTTTGGGTATAATCTACTGGTTATACATTTTATACCAAAAATGCAAGAAATTATAACAAATGTAAACTGTAGGCAAAATAACAAAAAATGAACGTGGAATAGTCCCAAGAGCAATCCAAAACACTTTATTCTCCGTATCGCAAGAAAAAACTGTTGGTTAAGTGCCTTCATCACAAAGTGATGTCATCAGAACTAAGAACAATAAAAAGGAAAGGAGCTTAAAAGAAGGGCTAATATTTGTTACAATTATATTATATTTTATTATTGTGATATTTTGCATTCTGCATTCTTTTTAGTACATTTGTTTTTCTTAACTGCATTTTCTTAATTGTAGAATGTTGCATCAGCAGTTTTGTGGATGTTTTCTCTTTAATTTGAGGAGGGGTTTAGCACTTGTTTGGCCCCTTTTTTATACATAAAAGGATTTCCTTTTTACTGTTTTTGGTTCTGATGATGTCACTTTGTGATGAAAGTGGTTAACCAACAGTTTCTTCTTGTGTTAAGGAGAATAAAGTGTTTTGGGCTGCTCTTTGGACTATTCCATATTCGTTTTTTGTTATTTTGGTTATACATTTTATTAAGTAACTTTTTATTTGACTGTTTTCTAAAATGTTGCCACAGGCTAAAATGAATCATGTTTGTGAATTAATTGTATATTTAAATGAGTGTGAAGATTAATTAATTGTCTGATGAATTAGTGTGCTCACCGCATTACATTACCTTCTATTGTTTTATAACAAAGTAACAGATTTGGTTATTGATTCCCTAAGTATCATTCTGTTCAAGCTGTTGAGCTAAGTGTTTACATTACTAACAGTATTAGTAGTCCTTGCATGAAATGTGGGCGGGGCTTTATCATCTAAGCAAGAAGGAATAGGCTCTAAAAGAAATGGCAGAGGAAATGACTGTGGGAGTACAGATTGCTTATAGAAGGTGGGGACTAGTACATATGTTGCCTAAAAGACTTGACCGGGTAAAATGGGAAAGTATGAAAGAAGGGAATGGAAAATGGGTCACAGTAAACTGCAAGAAGTGGTGCTGCAGTTGGTGTTGTTGGGACATACAGCCTGTTGTTCAAATGATGGGGATTGCAGTTTTGATTCTCAGAACAGAAAAATAATAGCACAAAGAGGGAATATATACTAAATCTAAGGTTGTGGCAGCTTCAAAACATCTTCATACTCTGAGGTATAAAATTTAAAAAAAAAAATATATATATATATATATATATATATATATATATATATATATATATATATATATATATATATATAAAACAGGGATGTGGTGATACTGCATCTTGCACAAGGGGTGAAAGGGAGCAAAGTCCCCTGCACAAAATATTCAATGACATTACAACGACTTTCAAAATTTGCTGTATTTTCTAGTAAAATATACTTAATTTATCAATAGCAGGGGAATCTAAGTTATGCATCACACACTTGCAATACGGAGACAGATATATAGGTCAAAATTGGGTGATAGCCGGGTAAATAATGCATTTTTGTATTAAAGTGGAATGAACAGTAGATGAAGTCTTAGAAGAAACAATTCAAGGTTGTACTGCCTGCAAGGTTAGAAGGTTCTTTGAGGTTGATGCACTTTCAAAAAATGATTACAGACAGGCATGTTGGTCAGAAAGCATCTTAGCCAATTTTCAGTGGTGGTGAGGGTATATAAATGAAGGCTACAGTAAGATAGGTTTACTAAATCGTGCTTTAATAAATATGATGTTGTGAAGATGATAGAAGAGATCAAAATGGGCAACTTGGATGTGTGAACATAAAAAGCGTAAGAATGAGATGGTTAAAGAAAATAGTGACAGAGGTGGTGAATACAACTTTAAATGAAAATGACATAAAATTTTGGTGACTCTGTTTAAAGTCTGTCTGAAAGGGAAAGATTATAGCACAAATTAGGGCAAATAATATGCCAGAGAAATAAGTTGTAGGGTAAATAGATAAATTAGTAAGTTTCCACATAAAAGCATGAGGATTAGAGTAACTGATAGATATAAGGAGATGACAGTGACAGCTAGAGGGGGTGCAGGAAGATTAGGGGATTAATGTGGACAGATAAAGGAGGAAATTGGTAGAAGGAGAGCTAAATAGTGCTTCTGTGATGATGTTGGCAAAAAAATATTACTATGGAGAGAGAAGGATTAGAGAAAGGAAGACAGTATGTCTGTGGAGAAACCAGACAAGGTGGTTGGATTGTTAAAAGTAGAGGACAAAACAGAAGAGGAGTGTTAACATACTGTTATATGGAACTATAGAGGAAAGTGGGCCATGGCGATGATGATGATGATAGGGAGGCAGTAATGGAAAGGTAACAGCAAAGAGTAGTACTGGAAGCAAACAAGAGGAACTGGGTAGGGCTGATATGAAGAAGGTAAAAACTCTGTACCCATGAACTACCACATAGGCAGCAATCTACTTAACACCGAATGCATGATAAGAGACCTTGGGACACAAAACACCACCACGAACAAAAACTAATAATCCACAAGAAAGGACAGATAGATCCACACCAGAATGTTGGATTTAGTGCTTTCATTTTTTAATAAAAACTTCATCAGAATCACAATGAATACATACACTGACCCAATAAATACCCTCTCCCCTTACAAATTAACATATATAATTACTGACATCATCATTAATTAATGAAAAATACACCCATATACAAAACAATTAAAGTTACATATACATGCACTAAAAAATTTTTATTAATTTTTAATTTTTTATTATTTTATTGGGCTCAACCGTAAGCCCACAACCTCCACACCATAATATATTGCTACTTCAATATTATTGCAGATAGCCCTCTGTTTTTAATCTAAGGATAGAACTAACTGAAATATTACTCAGTCCAAAAAGATGCGTGACTTTCCAATGAGCGATAAAATGAAAGTAGAAATTCAAACAAATAAATCCATGTAAGTTAGCAAATTGTTTATTCCAAACGAGTAAGCGCTTTCGCCAAAGGCTTCTTCAGACTCTTTACACAAACTAAAACTTTGAACATCACTTTTAAAACCAACAAAAGCTTGTGATAGGATCTCTATAATCACATGTTTCCTTCATTTAAAAATACAGTAACCCATTAAACTCAGTTCCATGAATGTTACCTTGTTCAGATAAGAAAAATACTGGTATATTAAAAGTAAGAACTGAATAGTTCAAAATAAACATACATAAAAAAAAAAAAAAAAAAAAAAAACATACATAAAAAAACATACATAAAAAATGCATCGGTGCCCAAACATACATTATATTATATTAAACAATTGAGTATATCTCAGAGCCTTGTCATATTTACTTATCATCTCATGGTGCTTTAGGAAAATCTCGTACTGAACTTTCAGGCAGTATATATCAAAAAAGCCATTTCAGACTTGGTTAGTATAACCCAAACTGCTTGTAATGCACATATTTACAAAGTGTGACTTTAGATATTTCCGTGTTTTACTGGAAGTTCATACTATCCAGAGTAGACTCAGAAAACAGTCAACAATTACAGGTGGTTAAAACTTGTATCACATTAGTTAGGCTATTCTCGTATAAATCAAAAGTTAAAAACAGTTTTTCAAAATTACTTATTTTCTGCAGACTCTGAAACGCTTTTAAAAATCACAGCACAACAAAGTATTCCTTGCCAGATGTGCCTGGTTAATTCTTGAATGAAAACAAAGAACGCTACTGTGCGCATTTCACGCACTATAGCTCATAAAAATAAACATTGTGTCTATTTAAAAAAAGCCGATTAGGCTTACAACAGGCATAAGTACATGACGAGCTATTTCAATAGCTGTCCATTAGTTCATGCCTTAGTCTCTTCAATCTCCGTTAATAAACAGGGACATTTGACATTTCAGGATGTGAACGTAACTTACAAAAAATATGGGTGGAAGAATGCTTCAACAATAAACTAAGCAACAAAACGCCTATATGGAAACAGAGCAATATCTTAATAATTAACTTGACTCGTGACAGATCCACAATGGTGGAAATAAGCACACTGACTTAAGCAACCATTAATTGCACTTTATAATTGTTACATCCTTGATACCCAAATTTAAAATATAGTCATTGTGAAATGTTAAAACTCTTATGTGGTGAAGCGGAAAATATAGGGAAGGAATACATGAGGGGGAAAGGGGAAAATGGGAAGTAATTTGGCACATATATTCTGTTAATCCCGAATGGCATCCTGAGGTGTCTTACATTAGTTTTTATAAACAGTACTTTTCAATACTAAATATATGTGTGCAAAGATTCATTTCTTATGACAAATGTTGAAAGTATATGAAATGCCTACAATATGTCTGAGTATATAGATAGGTCATCTACACCATGGTCATAATGTTGTGAGGAAAATGTACCTAACTAATGTGGAATTTAGAACAGTTAGTGGGAGATCTCTTTACCATGAATCTTCTACTTTTCAAAATGGCTTTATTTGGATTTTATCGTTAAGGCCTGGTGGTTTATCGGACCTTAATCTTAAGGATCCATCTTGTTTCTTGTTCTAAAGTTCTGTTAATTAGATCACCACCTCTGAATCCTTCATACACACATTGAATGGCACAGAACTTAAAGGAATGACTGGTACCAGTTGAACTTTTATGTCTAGCCAATGCATTGGTTTCTGTACCTACTCTAAGGTGGTACGTGTGTTCCCTAATCCTCTCCTTAAATGATCTATTTGTTTTCCCTATGTAGTAACTATTACATCCTAAACATTTAGCCATATATATGACATTTTTACTTTCACAGTTGGTGTTAGTGTTAAAATTGTAAATACGTCCTGTAGTAGGGTGCTCAAAACTAGTTTCTTTATTAATATAAATACATTGATTGCAATGACCACAGGGTACTGTGTTTCTATTCACTGTCAACCTGTTAACTAGTGGATGTCTTGGTCTACATAGGATACTCTTCAGATTGGGAAGGTTTTTATAAGCTATACGAGGTGTGGGGCCAGCAATCTCACTAACTTCTATATCTGAATTCAATATACCCCAGTGTTTCTTCATAATGCTTTTCACTTGCAGGCTCATTTTACTAAAAGTAAGGTTAGCTCTAACTTCATTCCTAGGGGTACCTGAGCTAGTGGTCATTGCTTCATGTGCCATAAAATATGGTTTCGCAGTACTTGTTCTTAAGGTCTCCACTGTGTTAATAGTGTCTAATATTTCTTTATCTTTGTAACCTCTCTCCAGAAATCTCTCCTTCATGTCCTCTATTCCTGAAACATAAGTTTCTTGTTGTGGATTCAATCTAGATACCCTCATAAATTGTCCTTTAAGGACGCTTTTGAAATACATGGCGGGATGCATACTTTGTCTATGTAATATATTGTTTCTTTGGCAATCTTTCCTATAAATAGTTGTGTTGATCATACCATTGGTCATTCTAAATACTTCCACGTCCAAAATGGAAGATTGCTAACTGAGAAGTTTGCAGTAAATTTTAAGAAGTCCGTGGTATTGTCCAAGTAAGAAACAAAGTTTAATAGGGAGGGTTCATCTCCAAGCCATATAAAAAGAGGTCGCTCTACAAAACGACAGTACATTGCAGCATGTTCTATAAATGATAGATTATTGAAGAGAAAAATATCTTCCCATCTGGCCATGATTAGGTTGGCGAGCTATTTGCACATGATGTGCCCATAGCCACGCCATCCTTCTGTAAGTAAATGACTTCTTCAAATGCAAAGACATTATTAGTTAATATAGTCTCTAATAGCAGGGTCACAAGGTCAATCTTCTATCAGTGAAGTCTGAATGTGCTTTCAAATATTCAGTGATCAGTCTTATTCCTACGTCATTGGGGATCACTGTGAATAAGCTAACCACATCAAGTGTCACAAAGAAAAAAATGTTGGTTCGTATCCAATGAGTGAGTTTGAGAATATAGGTCTAAAAGAAATTGCTTACTATCTTTCAGGATCTTCTTATTACCATTAACTAACGGTCTAAGTACACTCTCTAGATAAATAGATAGGGGTTCTGTTACCCACCCTTGACCTGCAACAATAGGTCTAAATGGTGGGTCTCTGCTGTTCTTATGGATTTTAGGAAGTCCCTGTATGATCGGTATAGTGGGATTGTTCACCTTTAGGTATCCATACAGCTCTTGTGTTATGTCATGCGATAGTACCAGGTCATCTAGGTATTGTAAACACTAAAGACCATGTTATTTAAATTAGCCTTAGTTACTTTTGTATATGTAGTTGTATCTTCAAGCATCTGAAACATTTTATTTGCATAGTAAGTATAGTCCATAATGACAACCGGTCCTCCTTTATCTGCTGGTCTTATTACAATAGACCTGTCATTTCTCAATGAATTCAAAGCTTGCCTTTGTTTATAGTTTAAATTACGCCCATGTTTGGATGGTTTATTCTCTTGATGACTTTATATATTTCATCTTCCACTACATTCCCAAATACCTCTATAGTCGGGTTCAGTTGTGGAACATATGTACTGTTTGGACGATGTTTACTCATAACTTGGCTACTATCTGAGCTGCCAAAATCCAACCTTAATTGTAAATTCAACATACATTTTGTTTCTATAATAGTATCTACTAGATCGTTAGGTTTTGTAGGAATAAACCTAGGCCTTTACTTAAGACCTGTATTTCATATTCATTCAGTGCCCTACCAGATAAATTCATGATTAATCTATTTTGTCTCCCCACATTTTCTTGATTGTGGGGCCTAGTTGTTCCTGTTCGTCTATTGAGCCTTTCCTTTTCTGTCTCCCCTGCTTGTGGACCTTCTTTGTCCAAAAATGGTTCTGGGCTATGGGGAGGGGGCCGACATCTGTTTGAATTGAAAATGGCACTGTTTGCTTTTGGTCTAACTACTGCTGCACCTGATCTCTGTACGCCTGTGATGCAACCTGTCAAACTCTCACCTAACTCACCTTGGTTCTCTCTCCCATTACTTAGTATCTGTGAGGGGCTGTGAGTCTCTGTCTCTATATGATTAGATTCTGTCAACTGTGGATCAGGTCCTGTGCTGTTTCCAATAATTGGAACTTCAGGACCATCACTCTGTTTATTACGTGGGGTGAGTTTGTTGGACAATCTATTTTCTGTGTTAATATTTTGTTGATAACTATCTGGTTTGTTAACAGGTGTGGTTAAGGTAGTATTCCTGAAACTTTTACCTGTTACACCTGATGGTCTCTGAGATCCATTTAAATCAGAATTGAAGTGTGAGTTCGGTGTCATTTCCCTGGGCCAAGTGAAAACATTATTATTTCTAAAATCTCGTAAATCCCTGGTAATTTTTACTTTTTTTTTTTGGAACTATAGAGGAAAGTGGGCCATGGCGATGATGATGATGATAGGGAGGCAGTAATGGAAAGGTAACAGCAAAGAGTAGTACTGGAAGCAAACAAGAGGAACTGGGTAGGGCTGATATGAAGAAGGTAAAAACTCTGTACCCATGAACTACCACATAGGCAGCAATCTACTTAACACCGAATGCATGATAAGAGACCTTGGGACCCAAAACACCACCACGAACAAAAACTAATAATCCACAAGAAAGGACAGATAGATCCACACCAGAATGTTGGATTTAGTGCTTTCATTTTTTAATAAAAACTTCATCAGAATCACAATGAATACATACACTGACCCAATAAATACCCTCTCCCCTTACAAATTAACATATATAATTACTGACATCATCATTAATTAATGAAAAATACACCCATATACAAAACAATTAAAGTTACATATACATGCACTAAAAAATTTTTATTAATTTTTAATTTTTTATTATTTTATTGGGCTCAACCGTAAGCCCACAACCTCCACACCATAATATATTGCTACACCAATATTATTGCAGATAGCCCTCTGTTTTTAATCTAAGGATAGAACTAACTGAAATATTAGAATTAAGCCCTGGATAGTGTGATGCATTTGTTTTCAGTTGCCATCTTAATTCTTTGGACTCTAAAAAAATCATTTAATGGACCATCTCTTTCCCCCAAAATGACTTGATCAAGCACAGAAAACTTGAATGAATGTCCAGGGTTATTACTAACATGTACAGCCAATACATTTTTTGTATCTTGTTTCTTAATATCATAAAGGTGTTGGTATATTCTACTCCTAAGGGCATTAATAGTTTTACCAATATAAAAACAGGGGCAGTTTGTGCACTTCCCTATATAGACTACTGCCTTACTACTACAGGTGAACTTCTTTTTATGCTTAAAACTACCATAATTGGGTATGAATATTTCCTTGCCTTCATGAATAACTTGACATTGTGAACAAAATCCACATTTGAACATACCCATATACCGAAATATTGTTCCTTATTGTTCTCCAACATATTTTTAATAGAAGTATCTTTTTTGTAAATTATATTAGGTCTTGCCCCTACAATATTGAGCAACTCTTCATCTGTGTTGAATAAATTCCAGTTGTGCTGAATAATATTAACTATATTATTATAATGGGTGTTATACTTGAAAATACCTACTTTATTAAACATATTGCTCTCAACATTAGTATGTACCACAATATTGTTAGTACCTTTACCAAGTAAAGGAATAAAAATACTCTTTTCTCTTTTTTTCCATAACCTCCTAGAAGATGTTGTCCACATATTCACCGGGATATCCTCTGTTAATTAACATCCACTTAAGTACCTTGATTTGGTTCAGGAATTCATAATTCTCTGAAACCATCCTGGCCAATCTAACCCCCTATCCCTTTACCAATGCCTTCTTTTGATGAATAGGGTAAAAACTGCTGAAATGCAATAATGTGTTAGAATAGGTAGGTTTCCTAAAAATCGTGGTCTCAAATTGTTGTTCTACTGTGTTTTTGTAAATAGTAATGTCCAAATAATTGATTTTTTCGTATGAAAAGACGTGAAAATTTCTAAAAGTCAGTACTACTCTCAATAAATTCAAGAAACTTGTCAAGTTGGTCTTTTGTATCATCCCATATGATTAAAATGTCGTCCAAATATCGACCATAAAATTTCCAGCATTTTTCATATGGACTAGGGAAAATGAACTCTGTTTCCCAAAAAGCTAGGACAGAGTTTGCAAAAATGGGGGCACAGGTTGCCCCCATTGCTACACCATTGCACTGTTTGAAAAGCTGCTCTTCAAATACAATGATGTTAGTCTCTAGGACAAGTTCCATTAATGTTCTTATAGTCAAAATACGATTGTGTTCATAGCCAGTGTGGCGACATAAATAAGAATAAAACCATTCAATACCAGTTTCATGCGGAATGATAGAAAATAAGTCTTTCACATCTATTGTGACAAATATAAGGCTGTCCTTATATATTTCCTTATTAAGTTCCTTTAAAAGATCCCAAGAGTCTTTAATAATCCACTGACAATTGGCCAAGACATTCTTAAGTTGTATGTCAATAAACCTAGCTATAAAATAAGTTTTGGATGCCTTGGCATCCACAATAGGCCTAAACGGGGGGTTCCTAAGATCTTTATGAATATTCGGGATACCGAAGATTGTAGGTGTCTTTGGTGATTTTACTACCATGAAAGACTGTTCATCCAGTGAAATTTGTCTATTAAGAAGTAGTTCTTCCAAAATCAAATCCACCCTTCTATATAAAATGTTCTTCTCATTAACACTGATTTGACAATAAGTGTTATAAGGATTAGAGAAAGGAAGACAGTATGTCTGTGGAGAAACCAGACAAGGTGGTTGGATTGTTAAAAGTAGAGGACAAAACAGAAGAGGAGTGTTAACATACTGCTATATGGAACTATAGAGGAAAGTGAGCCATGGCGATGATGATGATGATAGGGAGGCAGTAATGGAAAGGTGACAGCAGAGAGTAGTACTAGAAGCAAACAAGAGGAACTGGGTAGTGCTGATATGAAGAAGGTAAAAACTCTGTACCCATGAACTACCACATAGGCAGCAATCTACTTAACACCGAATGCATGATAAGAGACCTTGGGACCCAGGTGAACAGTAGTCTCTCCTTTGATAGTCACATTGCCACAGTAGTCAGGAAGTCCTTCTACATGGCACACCTCATCATAAAAGGGTTATCATCCAGGAAAAAAGAGGTCATTGTTCCCCTCTACTCGACACTCATTAGACCCATTATAGAGCACAATGCCCCTTTTGGAATGTACCTCACAAGACATCTGCAGCAGCTGGAAAGGCCACAGAAGTACCTCACAAAGAGGATTACTGACCTCAAACAAATGCCCTACACTGACCGCCTCAAAAAGCTCCAGCTTTACTTCATAGCAAATCACCTACTCCGAGGTGATCTCTGCCTAACATATAAAGCTATGTCAAACCCAGAGCTGTTGGACATGCTACACCTAAAGAAATCCCAATCCCTCCAAGCTACATGCTCTAGGGACCTAAACCTTGTCACCACAATAAACAGGACATGCCGGAGGGATAGATTCCTGCCCCAGAGACTTCCCATACTCTGGAAGAGGCTACCCATCTATGTCAAGCAAAGTTCTTCATTAGCACTCTTCAAGAAAAATCTTGATGAGTGGTTGGGAATAGGAAATACACCCTGGGGATCATTTCTGTGTCTCTGCTCAACAGTGGCACAGGAAAATCACTTTCTTGGGTGGCGTAAGCCAGGGAACCTTGTTGGCTAGGCTTACGTAGACCCTTGGGCTGATAGCCTAGTACCTACCTATGAACCTATGAACCTATGAAATGACTGAGGCAATTAGATGCATAAAGGCACATAAACTGGAGTATTAATAGCAAGGTTCATAGGTTCATAGGTTAGTACTAGGCTAATTTTGCCTTATGGGACATTTTTAAGCCTAGCCAATCACCCCATGTAAGTATCAAACCCTGTACCTTGTGTCTTTAAGGTAAGCACCTTAACCATTATGCCAACCTCCCCTTTAAAGCTATGTCAAACCCCAAGCTGTTGGACATGCTACAGGAATGCTACATGCTACAGGCTAAGGAATGTGGACATATGGCCTACAATAAAACAGTGACAGCTATAGTGATGCTTTTGATTTGTTTTGAGGAGAAATGAGTTAGGACAAATGGGCCCAAGAGGTGCAAGGCTAAGTGCTGTCAGACAAAACATGATGTAGATGCAAGACATTTGTCAGTGTGCTGTTACAATAAATATGAAATAAAGACTGAACAACTGGGAGAATAGGAACTTAGGCCGAGAATGGTATGAAAGGAACAAACTAATTGATGTAGAAGAGTACATGCCAAGACAAGAGGGATCTGTATGGGTACGCATATAAAAACTGGGGTCCAGGCCATATTCTGGTAGATAGGATATGCTGAAATGGTGAGACACAGGTTGGATGCTGGAGTTTAGGTTGAGGTCATGGTTAAATGAAGAAAGAATGGGATGTCCCATTGAAAAGATGTGCTGTACATAGGAGGTAAGGATATATTCAAATTCAATGATTTAAGGAAATAGATACATTTTATGGTACAAAAAATGGATGTGGCTGGATTTAGATCAGATAGATCTTCTAAAACTAACAAAACTCCATCCATGGCCTCTATATTAAAACAAAATCCAGCTAAGCTATTACCCCTGTTTATTTCTTCTCTAGTACTCACACTACCCTATCTCCTGACCTTTTATGAAATAAAATATAATTATCACTTTAAAACTTCTTCCAAACAAACTGCCTCAGATTTAATAACCCCACATTTCACACATTCAAACATTACATCTACCTCTTGCTACCTCTTAGCCAAATATCATAGACTATCCCATATTAAATCAAATGATCTCATGTTAAGGAAACTAAAATATTTATTGTTGTTTACCGGTAAACCACACTCAGAATACAACCCCTCTATCCTGGTAGATGGTGATATACATCCTAACCCAGGACCCTCTATTACTTCCTCTGAAGCCAGACCTATTATTTCAAACTCATCCCTTCCATTACCAACCTCTAATGCAAATACCTTACTCATAGGACACCTTAATATCAGAAGTGTTAACAACAAAGTCACCCATCTCCACTCTCTTCTTGAATATTACTCTTTTGACATCCTATGTTTAACTGAAACCTGGTTAAAACCCCTCACTAAAGATACTGAAATCATTCCCCCAGGTTACAACATTCTGCGACTGGACCGCAATACCCGCAAAGGTGGGGGAGTAGCACTCCTATTTAAGACTGAACTAAATTTATCCTTAGTACCCTATGCTCCCCTGGAAAACACCAAGACTGAACTCCTTATATCAAAGCTACAACTGAACCCAAATAAAGCCATCTATATTATCTGTATCTATCTACCTCCTGGAAATAACTCCACAATAATAGAAAATATCCGTAGCTGGGCTTCATCCACCTACCCACAAGAAACTGTAATACTTGGAGATTTCAACCTTGATTGGTCCTCAGTTAATACTAATAACCCAGTCTCTCATATTAATCTCCATGGCTTTACTCAAATAATAAACACCTCCACTAGGATTAATAAACCTAACAACAAAGAAAGTATACTAGATTGGATTCTTGTTAATAAACCACAACTACAATATCAAACCGGCACTTTGCTGGATGACATAAGCGATCACAACTTAACCTATATCATAAGAAAGAAGAATACCACTACTCATGCCCCCACCATCAGAACTTCTCGTAGTAATAAATATTTTAACCCTATCCTATTTAACACTGAACTAAATGCCTGTAACTGGAAACCTCTAAAAACTCTTCCTCTAGAAGAAGCTGTTCAATATTTTAACACCACATTTTTATCAATCCTAGACAATCATGCACCAAAACGAACTATCAGAGTCAAAACTAAACCTGCCCCCTGGCTATCTAAGGAAACAAGACAAAAAATGTTACTCAGAAACAAATCCTGGATAAAATGGAGAACTAGTAAATCTCCCTCAGATCAACAGACCTTCAGACACTTAAGAAACAGTACCAAAAAAGCTATTCTTTCTGACAAAAAAAACTACTATAGTAACCTCCAACAAGTGAATCACAATAATCCCCAAAAATTCTGGTCAACCTTGAATAGACTTCTTCACCCCGGACAGACTACCACTCCCTCTCCCTCTGGGTCCGAAAAGAATTCTTCCCATGAAACTGCCAATGCTTTCAACTCCTTCTTTACTAATACTATCAATTCACTGGCCTCCAACCTTCCCATTGACAATTCTAGCATCCCTGATCTTGCATCTTCTAATCAACCATCCTTCATAATACAACCCATCTCCACCACCTTCATCCAAAAATGCATCCAAAAACTTAAACCATGTACCCCATCAGCTGACCAACTTCCATCTGAATTCCTCCAAAAAGCAGCTAAGGAAATAGCCTATCCCATATCTATCCTTATTAACAGAACTATTAATGAAGGAACCATACCTGACATCTGGAAAATCTCACACATTATACCCTTACATAAAGGAGGAAACTCCAATGAATACTCTAATTACAGGCCTATAGCCCTCCTGTCTCCCCTAGCAAAAATCATGGAAAAATGTGTTCACTACCAACTAATGAATCACTTAACTAAAAATAACATTCTTACTCCCTGTCAACACGGCTTTAGGCCTTTTCACAGTACTACCACTGCTCTCCTTTCCTTTACTGACTTTATAAACACAAACCGCAATAATAATATTCTATCTTCAGCACTCTTTATTGACCTGTCCAAAGCCTTTGACATGGTCAACCACCCCCTCCTCATAAAAATCCTGGAATCTCTTGCTTTAGAACCAAAGGCTATCCATTGGTTCACTTCCTATCTTACTAACAGGAAACAGGCAGTCCTCTGGGATAACAAACTCTCCTCTCTTCTCCCAATCTCTCTTGGTGTCCCTCAAGGCTCTATTCTTGGACCTCTCCTATTCTCCCTTTTTATAAATGACCTACAAGTAGCTATTCCCCAAGCTACATGCATACAATATGCTGATAACTCCACTCTTATTTGCTCAGCTAAAACCATACCAGAGCTTCAAACTATTACTCAAAATGTATTCCACACAGTAGAAGCATGGTTCTTAAAATGCTGCCTACTTTTAAATGCTAAAAAAACAAAACTCCTCCTCTTTAAACCAACTACTAGGTCCCCCACATTAGACTTCTCCATCTTATCTATTAATGGCACCCTCATATCAGCTGACTCTACTACCAAACTGCTAGGTGTCATGATTGACAACAACCTTACCTATGATTGTCACATCAATAATACCATTAATACTGTAAACAGAAAATTGGGCTCCCTCTACAGAATTAAAACATTCTTAACCCCGACAGCCAAAGTTACTCTTGCCCACTCTCACCTTATTTCAACTCTTCTCTATGCCTCACCAATTTACACTAACCTGAAGAAAAACAATCTCTCTAAACTGACTAACACATATAATAGTATAATTGTAAACTTAGAATTTACCTTAAAAATCACTGGTTATGTCCATGCTTTAACCCCGACTAAAACTCTAACTCCCTCAAATTTCCTCTACTCAATCCTCTCCCTCTCCTTTTACCTTCTTTTTACGTGTAAGTAATACTACCATCACTTTATAAGAGTTACCTCTCTAATATTCCTTCTCCTCCTTCGGGTTCATTTCTAACTACAGACAGTTTATAAATTCAACTGATCTACTCACTCTTTTCGTTTTGAATATTCTGTTCCTTTTTACTTTCTCTTTTTAACCTAAATTTAAAATATTGTGAAATAAGTTTCCATTTTTATTTTGAGAATGTTGAATCCTATGATGTTATACTGTATAGTTGTCGATTCCCACCTCATTTTATTTCTGCTCATTTTTTGCATACTATGTAACTGTTTTTATCTCTATGTGGAGCTTTTCTCCCCGGGCCTCTACTGAAAATGGACATATATCCAGTTAGACTAGCCCGGTTAACAAATGTAAAATAAAATAAAAAATAAAAATAAAGATACAGAAAGAATTCATCTCATGCCACTGCTCATTTGTAAAGTGCAAATACAATAAATGGTAGAAATTCTAACTGGGGTCATGCCTTTTGGTGTATATATATCAAATCTTCTTCACCCTCAACTATAAAAAATACCCTCCAAAATATGTTCCCAAATCCTATCTTAAAAACTTTCATTATACAATGTGATTTCAACTTCAGTATCACAGGACCAGATGCCTATAAGAACAACAGAATCTTACATCAGTTTAGTCTTGAGGAATTAATAAATGACCCAACTAGACAAAAGCCACAAACAGGGAAAGACTCTGCCATGGATATTCTTACAACCAAATCAAACATGATATTTACACATCAAAGTCCTTCCTAGTAAGCTAAGTGTCTTATACTATCCTTGTGGTCCTTCACAACCGTAAATCTTCCTAATCAAATTGTTATAGGTAGGCCATTTCCACACCATAAAATAGCATTCAGTATATTACTAAAGTTTAATTTTGGAGACAATACAACTAAATAGCTACAGTATTACCTCAAAGACAGAACCTTTTACATTACATTAACATCAATAATTCTCGCAAAATTGGATCCTTATTATTGGAGTATCCCTATTCTTTCTTAGGTCACCTTCTAGTCTCGGTCTCTCTTTATTAATGACCTTACTTTTGACCTACCCATCTCTTAACATGTACGCAGATTATATATTGCTGATCAAATTTAGTAAATAATATTAATTTCTGCAAGCAAAAGTACAAAAAAAATCATCAACCTCTGTGTGTAGTCTTCCACAACAGTGTATTAATCCACCCGCATTAAAGACACAGGAGAAAATATCATCCCTATTGTCTCTGAATACAAGTACCTGGGTCTCATTCCAGATCCCTTCTTAACATTTACAAA
The DNA here is from genome assembly GCF_019279795.1 of Protopterus annectens. Classification (NCBI taxonomy): domain Eukaryota; kingdom Metazoa; phylum Chordata; order Ceratodontiformes; family Protopteridae; genus Protopterus; species Protopterus annectens. The sequence continues at coordinate 1,271,139,408 of NC_056735.1, forward strand.
CAAACTGACAATGTAACAGCAAAGTTATATCCCAACTACAACTATGTTTTCGGATTTCCCATATTCTTCATCCTATTGAATGCACAATTATAGAGAAAATGTGCATCTCATAAACTAGAATATTGCCTCCCATATTAGCTTTTCATTCTTCATAAAAACCTCAGAGGACTTACATACTTGTAAATCAAATAGGCAGATTTGTGTTATTGGCAGATGCATGCAAACACTATTGTGATCTCCAAAAGAGCAGCATATAATTTCCAGTTCCAAGCAAAACTACCTTTCTTTTAGGAACTTTACTATTCAAAATAATAAAGCTAAGCTACTGGCTACCACTGAAAGTTAAACTCTTGCTTAAAAAGCAAGCTTGTGCCCTTAGAAACAGTTAAGATGAAAACCTCATACTGGATCAGTCTTGTCTCACAACATCAATAAGAAAAAAAAAAAAACAGTCTTTTCAGGAAAGGGCCTGCAATATCAAGAGAACTCCCACATGATGTAAGAAAGCAGCAAGCCTTGGAAACTATAAGAAACACACACTCACACACACACACACACACACACACACACACACACACACACACACACACACACACACACACACACACACACACACACACACACACACAGAAAACCTACACAAAAAGTCATATGCATATATTTTTGTGCTAATGTTTGAATAGGCAAAACCTGTTAAGGCAATATAAGGTAATACATTTATTTTGGATATCTGCATATGTACAGGCAAAACCTGTTAAGGCAATATAAGGTAATACATTTATTTTGGATATCTGCATATGTACAGGCAAAACCTGTTAAGGCAATATAAGGTAATACATTTATTTTGGATATCTGCATATGTACAGGCAAAACCTGTTAAGGCAATATAAGGTAATACATTTCTTTTGGATATCTGTATATGTACAGGCAAAACCTGTTAAGGCAATATAAGGTGATACATTTATTTTGGATATCTGCATATGTACAGGCAAAACCTGTTAAGGCAATATAAGGTGATACATTTATTTTGGATATCTGCATATGTACAGGCAAAACCTGTTAAGGCAATATAAGGTAATACATTTATTTTGGATATCTGCATATGTACAGGCAAAACCTGTTAAGGCAATATAAGGTAATACATTTCTTTTGGATATCTGTATATGTACAGGCAAAACCTGTTAAGGCAATATAAGGTGATACATTTATTTTGGATATCTGCATATGTACAGGCAAAACCTGTTAAGGCAATATAAGGTAATACATTTCTTTTGGATATCTGCATATGTACATTTGTTGTGTAAACTGCCTATAGTTACACATTTGTTTCATTTTGAACTATTACTGTCTTGTGCTTGTTTTACATTTGTATAATATACGTTTTGTTACAATGCTATTTTATCTTCTGTATGCTACTTATTTTATAGGTTCATAGGTTCATAGGTTCATACTAGGCTATCTGCCCTAGGGCATTTATAAGCCTAGCCAGTGTGTTTGGCTTTTGCCACCCATTTTAAATTAATTTTGCTATGCGTTTTTTGAGGTTAGTATACTGTGCCTCTGTCTAACAGTGACACAGAAGTGATAGCCGGGGTAAACCTACGATCTCCCATCCACTCATCAAGATTCCTCTTGAAGGTAGTCAATGTGGGACTCTGCCTAACCTGGACTGGGATTTTATTCCAGAGTGAAGGGAGCCTCTGGGTTATGAATCTGTCCCTCCAGCATGTCCTATTTATTTCAGTGCTGAGGTTCAAGTCTCTCGAGTGCGTAGCTCAATGGGATTTGGATTTTCTGAGGTGCAGCATGTCCATTAATTCTGGGTTGGACATGGCTTTATACGTCAGGCACAGATCGCCTCTGAGCAGGCGGTATGCCACTGAGTAGAGCTGGAGTTTCTTTAACCGGGCAGCATATGGCATCTGTTTGAGCCCTTTGATCCTCTTGGTGAGGTACTTTTGGGGTGTTTCCAGTTGCTGCAGGTGTCTGGTAAGGTACATCCCAAAAGGGCATTGTACTCAATTATGGGCCTGATGAGGGATGGGTAAAGAGGCACGATGACCTCCCATGATCTAGATGTGAATCCCTTCATGATTAGGTGGGCTATATAAAATGTTTTTCTAACCACTTTGGCCACGTGGTTGTCAAATGAGAGATTGCTATCAACTTGGGTCCCCAGGTCCCTAATGACTTCTTCTGAACTTAATGGATTACCACCTATGTGGTAATTTGTGGGCACTTTGTTTTTGCCAAAGGGGATGACTATACACTTTTTGGCATTTAGCTTGAGGCCATGGCTCTGGCACCAGTTGTCTGTTACTATGAGGCCCTTTTGGAGGACGCTTGTGTCGGCTGGAGAGTTGATTATGGCACCCAGTTTGCAGTCATCTGCGAACTTGGTCAGCCACAGTCCTTCTGTGTTGGCCTGTACTGCCGAGAAATATATACCGAACAAGAGAGGTCCCAGGACTGAGCCTTGTGGGACGCCACTTGTAACTGGTTTGGAGTCTGACATGGCTCCAGCAATTCTAACCATCTGGGTTCTGTCCTTGAGCCAGTTTGCAACCCATCTAGTGACATAGGGGTTTATATTTAAGCTGGTGAGCTTATCTATAATGCCAGTGGGGTATTGTATCGAAGGCTTTTGCAAGGTCCAGGTAGGCTGTGTGGACCACCTTCCCTCGTCAATGGCCTTGGTGACTGTTTCAAAGAAATCAACCAGGTTTAAGAGGCAGGATCTGCCCTTAACAAAGCCAAACTGGGTAGGATCCAGTGTCTGTAGGTCCCCAATATCTTTATTTATGAGGTCCATGATGATCCTTTCCATAGCTTTGCAGACCAAGCTAGTCAGGCTTATGGGGCGATAGTTTCCAGGATCCATTGAGGCACCACCTTTGTGGAGAGGGACCACTGTTGCTGTACGCCACTCTTTGGGTACATATCCTGTAGTAAGGCTAAGATTGAACAGTAGTTTTATGTTTGGGTTTAGCTCTTCTTGGAGTTCATGTAGGACGCAGCCCGGGACACCATCTGGTCCCATTGATGCTGTGTTTTTTGCTTTGGAGAGGGCGGCTCTTACCTGAGCATCTGAGATGTCAGGGGGGTATCTTGTCTATATGTAGTTTTGGGGGTATTTTGTCTATATGTAGTTTGTTTCTAGTTTGCATTCTTGCTTTTAACTGATGTATGCTTGCTTTTTGAGCTGAGTGGTTGAGAAAGGTCAACAAACCAGCCCACTTAAACAGTAAACAATAGCAAATAAATAAGCAAATGAACACACCTAGCTTACTATGGGCAGGTGGGAAGGTAGGTCCTGGAACAAGCTGTTGGAAACAAGGAGAATATGAAGAAAACCTAATTAGGATAGAAAGAGGTAGACGAGGAAAATCTGGTAAAGAGTGTGGAGGTGAAGATGAAGAGTAATAAAAGTGCTGGAAGGAAGAAAGTGAAACATGGCAGGAGAAAAATGTGTGGATCAAAATATTGGAGGGACATAAAAGCCTGAGGAAACTGGATTCATCTTGGATATACAGAAGATACAATAGGACTGATGGTAAAAAACACCATCTAGATTAAATAAAGGATTTAATTACACATCTGACTCATGCAATAAATGTGCAGACATGGTTATCCATGCCTTGTACATACACAAAGCTCTCCAGCTTAAAATAGGAAATGCTCTCCATAGTCGCCCTCTGTTCATAGCTGCTCAAAGAGCTGCCAGTTTGGAGAGAGGGCAGCACCAACACAGGTCGTCATACAGTATACTACTAAACACCCTCACTGAGACCTTTAAGTGATACTTGCCTAATTCTCCACATCTACTGAGGATCTAGTATAATGAACAGGCACTTCCCTGTCACCAGTGTTTCTGCCCTGGTGAATATGGGGATCCTGAGGCATTGTAGTAACTGCCTCATGTTCACTGACAACCACTTAATTTTGTAACAGACAAATGCAATATGTGAGAGATGTAGATACACACTGTCATTGGAGGCAAAGCTCTCCTATACACATATGAAAAATGCAAACCAGGTTGTCAGTGTTACATCCAACACTATCACTACCAACACTAAGAACAAACACATAAACCCACATATGTGGAGGTACTTACATGTAATCTACCCAAACTTCCAAGACCTCCTAAAAGCATCTATAAGTGATGACAAGCTCACTTAAAAAAGACAACACCTCACAAAACACATAACTCTGAAAATCATAGCAGCCCCACTTTCAAGATCATAAGGCAACACACCACACAGCCAAACATTCTAGTTATTGGGGATTCCATTGTAAAACATAACTGATGTCCCCCTTACCAGGCTAAACAAGGAGAAGATCACAGTGAGTTGTCTGTCTGTCTGGAGCCAGGATCCACCAGATCATACATGCATTTAAATCTTTAAACCGCAAGTACTAGTATGACATTTTTGTAGTCCATGTGGATATAAATGACCTAAGATGTACCTCACTGGACTATATGAAGATAGCCATGATAGAGCTCTCTGCATATGTGTCCAAGGCAGGTATAAATCCAGCCTTGCATGGCATCTTACCTTCACCAATGATGATGCCAATGATGACTTTAACAATTGGCTTGGTTTCTCCTGTTACAACATTGGGATATAATATCTGTCTGTTTGGGGAGACATGAACAATAAACCACAATGCTTTTCCAGAGATGCTTTACACTTGTCACCACTTGGCTTCCAGATATGGCAAAACCTTGTCTATCCTCAAAGTACCTTTTTTAGGCCATGCCAAGTTGTTAAATCCTCCAACATAACAAAAATCAGTCACGACCACCTAAAGGTACTGCTGGTCATTGCTAGAACTGTACTCACTTAAAGCTCTCCTCACCCTGGGGAATGCAGACATATGTGCAGTTAGGGAAATGTAGTTCAGAACCATGGAGAGCACCCTGGCTATTAAAGGCTACAATGCCTTTGTTATACTTCAACCCACCTCAGCTCAGGATAAAACAAAGGTAGGAGGTGTCTCAGTATTCCTAAAGGACAAGTACAATGCTAGACTGGTCCAAAAACATGACTCACTTGAGCTGCTCTATGCCCAACTAACCACAGACAGGTGCAACCCTCTATCATATCTTAGCTGCAGATCTTTTAACATGGGTATGGAAAACCACACCTCCTATGTAAACCTACTGGAATTCCTAACATTCAGTCTAACACCATACTTAAGGGTGACTTCAACTGCTCCTCCATAAAATGGGAGACTTATACAACCCATAATTCACTTGCTCAGAGGATTTTGATCATTGTCAATACAAACACCCTGGAGCAACTAGTTAGCTTCCCAATTAGAGGTGCAAACATCCTACACCTGGTACTCCTGAACACGGGGGGGATCCTGTGCCCTCCCATGTATTAGCTCTTCTATGGTAAGATCTGACTACAAAATGATCTCCTTTAGTACAAAAACTAACTAGAACCCCCATCAAACTCCAGACCTGTTAAGAACTTTGCTAAGGCCAATTACCTCAAACTATGTTACAGCTTATTAAACTTCCAAGCCCCTTTGAACCAGGATGACAATGAGGCCTCCTCTATTCTGAACACAAAAGCACTGTATAACCACATTCATTGCTGCAGAGAAGAAACAGCACCTGTCCGAGTCAAACCTATGATTACTGGCAAAAATAAGCCACCCTAGTGGACCCTAGCATAAATAGGCTATTCAACAAAAGGAAAAAAAATGTCTCCAAAGCCATAAAGGAACAGTCAAAACAGTGCAAAAAGACACTCACCATTATAAACAAACAAATTAGAGAGTGGCTCAAATCTGCCAAAGCAAACTATGAGCCAAAGATAGCCCCCTAGGTGACAGATAACCATAAAGCTTTTTTTTTTTTTTTTTTAATTATGTCCTTAACCTTAGGAGAAATGTTCAGCAAAGTGCCAAGTTAATCATGAACAGCAACAGTTTCACCCAGCCTGAAACTATAGTGGACCTGCTGGCCAAAACGTTCAGTCCAAACTCCCCCCATCACCTCCTACCACACCCGAAGAAATCCCCACAACCATCCCCTTGGTCATTATGATGGAGCAAGTCCTTACTGCACTCACTAAAGCCAAAAACACAGCCGACATGGGTCCTGACAACATTCCAGGATCAGGATGCTTCTTAAATAGCTTAAAATAGAATCTATCAGGACCACTAGAAACCCTCTTTAACCTCAGCTTCCAGAGCAGCTTTGTCCTAGAGGAATGGAGGACTGCAGCTGTTGTACATCTGCACTAAGGGAGCCCATCAACTGACCCAGAACTACAGACCAATAAGCTTGAGCATTCTTATATGCAAGGCCATGGAGAGAATTATCAAGGACTTGATCAATAACAACATAGGAAACCTCAAAACACTGGACCAGATCCAATATGTCTTTGTCAAAAGGATATATTGCTTATTCAATCTGACAGACTTGTTCAAGAAAGTCACCAGTGCCATGGATAAGGGCAAAATGGTACACACTGCATATAGACCTACATAAAGCTTTTGACACAATCTTCCACTTGAGGTCATAGATAAGCTTACTGCATTAGGCATAAACCCCTACATCATCAGGTGAATAGCAAACTGACTCACTGACAGGATACATGTTATCCTGATAGGCGAATCCATTTCTGATAAGAAACCTGTAACTAGCAGTGTCTCACAGGGCTTAGTATTGGGGCCCCTCCTGTTTGGTATATACTTCTCTAAAGTGAAGGCCGATGTTTGTGGCATTTCCTTCACCAGATTCACTAATGACTGTAAGCTGGGAACAATAATTCAGTCCCCAAATGATATTGGCTATGACATCCTACAAACAGGTCTAAAAATGACAAATGACTGGTGCCAAAACCATTGTATGAGACTAAATGCTAAAATATGCATAATCATACCCAGATATCACTGCAAATTATAACATTGATAGCATACCTCTAAAAGTAGACCCAGTGATGCAGGACCTAGGAACACAGATAGATAGCAACCTAAACTTTGAACAGCAGGTAGCTATGATAGTGAGGAAATACTTCCATATAGCTCAACTTATAAGTAAAGACATGCCATCAAGGTCAAAGAAAGTCATAGTGCCATTGGAGTCAGTCCTCATCAGGTTCATAATTGAGTATAACGCTCCCTTCTGCATATGCCTAACCAGGCATTTATGCTAACTGGAGCAGCCCCAAAGGTTTCTCATGTGGACAGACTAAAGGCTCTATCCCTTTAATCTGTCTCATATCATTTATTGAGAAGTGATTTATGTCTGACCTACAAGGCATTCTGTGACCCAGCTCTGATCAAGAAGTGCAGAAAAAAGGGGCAAACAATTATACATGTGATGGTATAGCCCTGAGGTACAAACACTTTGGGAGGAAGTCATGCAACTTTGAAAAAAAGGCGTATAAGAGAAGATTTGCAGAATATTTGTGCTTTAAGAATATTCAAAGATAAGGAGAGCTGTGATGAAACCAACAACAGAGCTACAGAGAGCTGGGCAGGCAAAGTGTAAAGTTTCAAGATCCTTCAAGGAATTAGGCCTGCAGCTGGAATAGAGAAGATTTGTTAAATCTGGGCAGAGAAACTTATAAGATGAACACGTGAGTACAGTTAGAGTGATCCAGGCAGGAGGAGTAATAAGTGTAAACGTGAAGGACAGAGCAAGACACAGTGAGCAAATCCATAAAGTTTTATTTTCTTCGGTCAGCATTTCACAAAGAGGTAATGCATGATATTTTTATAAATGAGCATGGATTATTTGTTTTCAGTATGGGTTATCTGAAGAAGTGATAAGCTAAAGTAATTAGAGGGGAGAACAGTCACTTACTTATTATTGTTAACAGCAAGGAATTTATTTTGTTAATATGTTTGTATTTTTACTTTTCAATGAAAGAAAAAAAATAGAAGAATGATATTATAAAGCCAGATAAATAATTCAAGCAAGCCCCAGGAAATAATTTATTAAAGAAAGATTCAATCTTTAGGCCTCCATTTGTTGATAAATTATTATGTTCTAAGATGTTTTTGTTGCTAGGGCATCCATTGGTGTGTGTAGGGGCAGGTTTTTTTAATGTTTTATCTGAATAGGCCAGTTTAGGTGGAGGCCTCTAAATGCTTACTGTGAAAGGATAAGAATATACTCAGTGGTTGTATGAATCTGTTTTACAGTCTGCCACTAGTACCATTTCTACTTCATGAAAACACATAGACAGCTATACAAATATTAGGTAGATGAAATCAGTTGTTTGCACCTGAAACATACTAACCCGATTCAAAATTCAGTAAACAATTTCTACAAAATATCAAAACAAAAGCTTATTAGCCCTTTGCACCATCTTCACCAACGAGGTAGCTATCAGGTTAGGCAGTGTTCTTCAATGGCATCTCTATATCTATGTCTATAGTTTTATCATCTTCCTATTTATATTTATATCCATATCTATGTATGAATGTTTAGATGTGTAGAAACATCAACAATCATTAAATTGACCACTGCACGTCAACACTCATTTTAATCAGCCAGGCAAATGGTTGTCACTACAGTGACTCCAAAAGGAAAACAAACTCTCTCCTTTTATGATCAATTAAATCAAAAACAATAAAAATATTAAAAGTATAACTTTCCACTACCTTACTGATATGTGATAACCCTAACTGCAATCCAGTCCCTGCTCCTATCATGAGCCCTAGCAATTACCTTAAAAACAAACTTTCTCAGACATTGCCAATACACAAGACACCCACACAGACTCTTCATAAGTAGCACACACAATTAAAACTCTCCCATTACCAAGCCTTTACTCTAACTGTAACCCACAAACTCTCACACACAAACACACACACACACACACACACACACACACACACACACACACACACACACACACACACACACACACACACACACACACACACACTCCCATCCTTAATGCTGAAACTTTTGGTATACCTTGAAGTTTTGTCATTAACACACACAGCCACTTACTTTAATAGCACATCCCCTAAACAAAGCAAACATATGACATTCCTCTCTTTGACAAACTCAGTAATTGACAAGGAGTGCTGTTGATAAAGAAACACAGCTGTACAATTTGTCAACTAAGTTAGCAGTCAGCAAAGTGATATATCTCACCTTGCAGAAGCACTACCATTGAATCTCGAGTCAGCAAGGGTTATTTGGCTGAAAGACATTTACATTTTATGAGACAAGAGTACAGAGGAGCATCTGAAAGTATTCCGCTCTATTGACTGGTGCCCTGCAGTGCCCTACAAAAGCCTTTTACTCATTTTCTCCATATGGACTAAGGCTGGGATTTCATAGATATGTGCTGTGCATTTATGCAATATTACTATTTGAGAGGTTTGCTGCATGAGGCAACTTCCATCTCAGAAGCCATGCATTATGTGTTGTTAGAAATACCTGACCTTTTGCATGGTCACTATGTGCACTAATTAGTGTTGTAATAAAGTGATATGATGATGAACCCCAGAATTACTGTTTCATATATACTTAGTTTTCTTTCTTTAAGGAACTTTCAGTACAAACAAGAAAGCCTGTAAAAAGAAAATCTATCTATATGTATGAAATCTGCATCACTTTACAGACCTTTAAACATTCCCACATAATCTTTTGAAAGAAAAACAAACGTGCTGCCACAGCCCTTGTTATTAAATTCTTAAAATTCCAAGTTGAACTTGTGTAATTATAGATTATAACATTAACAATTAATAAGTGTTCCCTTGCTGCACCAGATGGAGTAGTAGGTAGCCAGACACTCTAAAATGGTATATGGAGATGTTTGCAAAATCTCCATCCAAGATATCTGAATTTAACTAAGATACAATATTATAGAGCAAGTTAGACATTTTATACAGACCTAAGAAAGAAATTAACAAGCAAAGACATTCAGAAACTGCACTAAATTGTTTAATGCTGTCTGCAATCTTTGTTGTTAAGGTAGGCATCCATCTGTGTATCTGTGAGTGAGTGTGTGTGTGTGTGTGTGTGTGTGTGTGTGTGTGTGTGTGTGTGTGTGTGTGTGTGTGTGTGTGTATGTGTGTGTGTGTGTGTGTGTGTGTGTGTGTGCGTGCGTGTGTGTAGGAGAGTAGAGGTGAGGTGTTTCCTCTTCCAAGTTTCAGAACACATAATTAAATTATTTTAATGGTCCATCCAGTGTTTGTTGCTCAGCTATCCATGTGTATGTGTGTGTATGTGCATGTGTGTTTGTGCGTACATGTACGTGTGTGTGTGTGTGTGTGCGTGTGCGTACATGTGTGTGTGTGTGTGTGTGTGTGTGTGTGTGTGTGTGTGTGTTTGTGGATTTTGTTTTGCTTTTTGAATACCCCACATGTCAGAACATGTATTAAAATAATTAGTTTAAAGTTCTATGCCATCTTTGTCGCTGAAGCATCTATTTGTACTGCTGAAGCATCTATTTTTCTGTGTATGTATGTATGTATGTATGTATGTATGTATGTATGTATGTGTGCTGGGGGGCATGTATCAACTTATAATTTAATACTCTGCACTGATTTTGCTACTGTGGCATCCACTGAGACATATATCTGGGAACATGTTGTTCCTTTGAATGTTCTACAAATCTGAACACTTTTAGTGCATCTGGCTACCTAACACATTGCTAAAAGACAAATCAGTGATGTCAGGTTGTAGAAAGTCAGAGGTGACATATCAGTCTTTGGCTGACAAAAGGTGTCTTAACATAAACAATTATGGTATACTGGCACACTGATGACAGGAAGCTCTTTTACCATCCTTTATGGGGAATGATGGAGTGATATTTTTACCAAAGTGGAATTTACGTCAACAAAAGTAAAGTTTGCAGGAAGGTCACTGTATATGGGAGTACTCATTATGTATAACTTTCTCCCTGCTAGTATCTATGAGTGTTGGTGACACTGTCTTGCTTTCCACATCGATGAGACACTGTGTCATCATACCTCCAAGGGTTGGGAGGGTGGCCTAATGGTTAAGGTGTTTGCCTTACAAACACAAGGTGCAGGGTTGGAGTCTCACAAGGGATAATTGGCTAAGTTTAAAATGGCTCGCAAGGGCAGTTAGCTTAGTACTAATCAATGAACTTATGTGTATGTGATGTCTGTGCTGTGTCCTGTTGTTAGAGTTTTCACATTTGGTGGTAGTGTCAAGGCATCTGTATCTACCAGAGTATTTTATTTATTTATTAATTTATGAATTAAAATTTATTTACCAGGGTAGCGTACTGGTCACTGAAGTATTTCAGTTCACTGACTGGGGTTTTCATTATCCTGCATTTGCCAAACTGCCAGCCAGTCTTTCAGTAGTTTGCCAGACATCTTTATGTGCTGATCCAAAATATTTGGGTATGTTATATGATAATACACAAAAATTTGATGTGTAAGTACCAGAGCTGTGGAAAAACTGATCTCGTATGGGGAAGACAGTATCCCATAAGACAGAAGAACACTGCTGATGGAAAACTTTAAAATACTAGCATTGACTCCTATCTAGGATAATTTTTTATTGTTTTGTTTTTGTCCCCATTCCTACTGACTATTAAGCTTTCAAGAGGCTTCCATCCAGGCAGCCATGAGGGTACTTTCTGCTCTAAATGGCATCCTGACAATGAGATGATGTGACCACTTAAATCACTGCAAGTGCCACCTTCACTCTCCCTCATACCAAGCATGCATGCTCCCTCAGACACACTGACAGGGGCTACTATCATTGGGTTGTATAGCCATGGCAATGTATTTCCTGCATGGGCCCCCACAGCCTGATGAACCTCTGTTTTCCAGCAGAAACCCTATCATTGCAGCCTGACATCATACACAGATAGCTCATCAGTATCTGCTTCATGGCTAAAAGGTACAGTTTTTTTTATCTGCTGTCTTTTTACATTAAGGAACTGTTTGCCAGAGACAATTATGGGTGAGGATGAGAAATTAATTTTCAAGGATAAAGAAGTGTTATTTAAGAAACTGGATTTGTATCTGTGGATAACATTATCTATCCCACTGCAAAACACAGCTTAATTTCCCCTGTATGTTACTCAGTATATTATCACTCAAAAATTTGTTATAAGTTGTTCCTTTTTTTACTGTTTCCTTCATCTGATTCCTTCCATCATTTCTTTTCCTTTCAAACTTCCTTTATGGCCCTATTGCACTATTGTCTACCATCTTAGTTTGATCAGCGCAGCCATTTTCCATTGGTAATATTTTGCTACTCATCACTTTTCAGTACGTATTGAAATCATCCATTGTTAGCATTTTGTAATCAGTGTTAAACTGGACTTCTTTCTGTCTGTTTCATAATTATATACATCCGGTATTGTTTTGTTCTTTAGTTTCGGCATACATCATGATATACTACACTAAGGTTGTTACTGTTAAGCAGAAACAAAGCACCCTGAACCACTGCTAGGTAGGCACACAAATTTATTAAGCCGAACAGTTCACTCGAAAAAATAACGCTGAATCAAATCACCATACGTTTTCGTCCACAACTTCATCAGATTACACTAATACATTCAGTTAACTGCTTTTATATACTCATCCAAATTTTAAAAAACAGCCAGTAAAAACAATCATTGTACATAGAAATGCATTGAGTTACTGCCCTCTACTGACAAGGAGGATTATTACACATTAATGTCACAATTTTGCTGATCTCATTTTTAATACAGGGGCAAGTGAGATCATGTCATTTAAACCAGGGAATTTACTGGCCTCCAACACCACTTGCCAGTATAATTCCCTGTATTCAACTAAAGTCTCCCACATACCGCCCCTGGGGTCCTTTGGCACAACCTCTAATATAAAAACTGAAATTCAGCTTCAGGACAAGTTTTTGTGTGTTTGTACAGAGAATTTGTTTCACATTTTATACGAATATCATAGGTGTGCTCATAAATTCTCTGCTTAACCTTTCTTTCACTCTTGCCAATGTAAAAGCATTACATTTTTACATAACCCAACATAAATAATCCCTTTTGTGTTACAATTCAAAGTTTTAAAGTTAAAATTTTGTTATTTCTGGCAGGTAAAGTAATGGTATCCCAGTAATCAAATAAGAACAATAATTACAAGCACCACATTTAAATACACCAGCTTTTTGTTTGTACCTGCTAACCTTGAATTCCCTTTACTACCTCTTTCAAAAATATCCTTCAGGGTGTTCCCTTTCCTATAAATATGTTTTATTTCACCCTGGAAAATGTGATTTAAGTCAGAAACTTTAGAAAAGTTAATCCACTCTTTGTCAAAAATTCTTTTGATCACACCAGCTTGTCCATCATATGTGGTAATGATACCTGATACGAATTCATTATTTAACCCATCTACTTTCTTGTTTGTGACTTGTTGAGTTGCAACATCTTCAATTTTACCCAATACAGGGGCATACCTTATGCTAACACTATAATGTCCTTCTGGGAGAATAAGTTTGTACTGAATTCAGAATATAGTAGTTTATGGAAGTTGTATGGTAGATTTCTGGATGACTTGTGTTTCTTATGGGCAGGCACTCAAGATGAATTTGGTAGCTTTGTGGAATACCTAAATGGTACCACAGAATTTTTAAAATTCACTCACAAATTCACTACTGATGAATTGAAATACCTTGATGTTAACATATCTAAAACTGAGTATGGCTTTGAGTCTAGAATTTATAGAAAAGAGACCTTTTCTAATTCTTATCTGCACTACTCAAGTTCGCACCACACACACCAGAAAAGGAGTGTTATAAAAGGGCAATTTATGAGCTTGTGTAGAATTACTTCTGATGATGCATGTTATGGTAACGAATGTAAAAACCTGTGAAACATGTACCTGAATAGAGGCTACCCGACAGTGCTCATTGCTAGAGTTTCCAAAGAAGTCAGTGATGGGAGGAAGGAAGGTTTGCCCCCTGTATTGGGTAAAATTGAAGATGTTGCAACTCAACAAGTCACAAACAAGAAAGTAGATGGGTTAAATAATGAATTCGTATCAGGTATCATTACCACATATGATGGACAAGCTGGTGTGATCAAAAGAATTTTGACAAAGAGTGGATTAACTTTTCTAAAGTTTCTGACTTAAATCACATTTTCCAGGGTGAAATAAAACATATTTATAGGAAAGGGAACACCCTGAAGGATATTTTTGAAAGAGGTAGTAAAGGGAATTCAAGGTTAGCAGGTACAAACAAAAAGCTGGTGTATTTAAATGTGGTGCTTGTAATTATTGTTCTTATTTGATTACTGGGGATACCATTACTTTACCTGCCAGAAATAACAAAATTTTAACTTTAAAAACTTTTTAATTGTAACACAAAAGGGATTATTTATGTTGGGTTATGTAAAAATGTAATGCTTTTACATTGGCAAGAGTGAAAGAAAGGTTAAGCAGAGAATTTATGAGCACACCTATGATATTCGTATAAAATGTGAAACAAATTCTCTGTACAAACACACAAAAACTTGTCCTGAAGCTGAATTTCAGTTTTTATATTAGAGGTTGTGCCAAAGGACCCCAGGGCGGTATGTGGGAGACTTTAGTTGAATACAGGGAATTATACTGGCAAGTGGTGTTGGAGGCCAGTAAATTCCTGGTTTAAATGACATGATCTCACTTGCCCCTGTATTAAAATGAGATCAGCAAAATTGTGACATTAATGTGTAATAATCCTCCTTGTCAGTAGTGGGCAGTAACTCAATGCATTTCTATGTACAATGATTGTTTTACTGGCTGTTTTTAAAATTTGGATGAGTATATAAAAGCAGTTAACTGAATGTATTAGTGTAATCTGATGAAGTTGTGGACGAAAACGATGGTGATTTGATTCAGCGTTATTTTTCGAAAGTGAACTGTTCGGCTAAATAAATTTGTGTGCCTACCTAGCAGTGGTTCAGGGTGCTTTGTTTCTGCTTACTGGTTTGTTCTGCATCCTCCTATTTTGGTTACTAGTAACTTTGGGATGGAATCACCTGCTGGGAGTGTGGCAAGCAATGGAGCAAAGACTAATGAAGTCGGTGAGCTCAGGAAGCTTATCGGACAGCTCACTCAACTTGTGGGGCTTTTGACCCCAGTCAGCCAATCTTTGGCCTCGGTATTGACGTCTGTATTGGAACCAGGAAACCAGGAAGTGCATCGGAGTGTTGAGGCGAGAGAGACGGGCTGTTGGTGAGGAAAATGATTCCAGAGATGTAGAAAGACGAAATGGAGCAGGATCCAGCAGTCTGGATGGTTTCCCTCGGATTTTGCTTGAAGAAACCGACCACGGACAATCTGAGCAGCCTAACAATGTTAGAAAAATGGGTGAAGGAGTTCGTTTTGGCCCTGGTGGTAGTTTAAACTCTACAGGTACAAAAAGACATTTCAGTGACTTATTCAATGTTGTTTATGATTTTGCTAGCAAAAACAACACCAATGATAAACTACAAGGAACTTTTCTCAAAAGCTTGATGACCTGGACTATTTTTATACAAATGCAAAATGTTAGAAATGGATAACACTTATTTAAAGTATTGTTTAGAACAGAAAATTGTGCCCAAAGGGCTTAGGGTATGCAAATACCCTAACAAGGTTGTGGAAGGTACAGAGTTTTATTTTGAACTAATAGAGGCTTTTGATAATTGTGGTTTTGATATAATGAGGGCTATCATTAAAAACAATGAGGTAGAAATAAAGAAGTTGCAAGAAACTGTAGAATGTATAAACAAGGACATTACTCACGATTTACTATTTACAGTGGACGAAGAGAGAAGCAAATATCATAAACTATTAAATAATTTAGAAAGTAAATGTTTGGAGGTTAAAACAGAAAATTAAACAAGATTGAGAGAGATTTAAATGAATACAAAACAAAGAAACAATACCCGAAGCCTAAGAATTGGGTGAGAAATGTTAGAAATTATGACATTAATCACTACAGAGAACCTAACAATGACATTTCTGACAATGAATTGCCTTTAGAGAATGATTATGATGCTGCATTTCCACCTTTAAGGCGGTCTGAGAGACTTATGCACAGGGAACCTGTTACTTACAATTCAAAAAACTACAAAACCAGAAACTGGGGAGCTCAGGAAAGGAGACGACCAGTCTGGGAATAATTACAAACTGTGGTTTTAAATACAGTTATAATGATTTTAATATTTTCAATTACACAGATGTAGCAATTAACAGTAGTCATTTTGAACTATTGACAAAAGGTTTTGGTTTTATACCTAGAGAGAAAACAAATATATTCAAACTTTTAATTGATATTAAATTATTTATTAGGAAGAAAAACTTAGAATTATATTTTAAAGGAAATGGTGTCAACATGAACAATGTAGAATTGCGACGTAAGAGCACCTTTAATCCCCCAACACACCCTCAGCTAAGAAACTTTGAATTGAGCTTGGAACACGAGCTTAGGAAAATTCTGAGTTGTCACAAAGTGCAGTCTAATTTAACAGACCCAGAGTTGAAAACTTTGAAATCATTAAGTGAGAACAAGAATATAAGAATTATGAAGCCCGATAAGGGGGTTGTGCTTATGGATGCCATTAATTATGAGAGCAAAATGTTTGACATATTAAATGACAATACCAAATACACCAGAATATCCTTGAATGAAATTAATATTGCCTACAAGCGAATTTATGTTATTTTAAATGACTTATTAATGGATGGAGTTATTGACATGAGTACTTTTAAATATTTGCATGTAGACAAACCGAGAATACCCTCCATATTTGGGATACCAAAGGTGCATAAAGATGAAAGTGACCCACCTTTGAGAGTGATAGTGTCAGAAGGTTCGGTCACTGCACCTTGGCCAAGTACATTGACCAGAAGATAAAAAGCTTGTTTGTGACAACAATGTTATTTTAAAAGATTCGTGGCATTTCTTAGGAAAACTAAATGAATCACTTGCAAATGAAACAAAGGTTTTGGTACCTTGGATGTGATTGACTTATTTACAAGTATACCCCATGATGAGCGAAAAAAAAAAAAAAAAAAAAAAAAAAAAAAAAAAAAAAAAAAAAAAAAAAAAAAAAAAAAAAAAAAAAAAAAAAAAAAAAAAAAAAAAAAAAAAAAAAAAAAAAAAAAAAAAAAAAAAAAAAAAAAAAAAAAAAAAAAAAAAAAAAAAAAAAAAAAAAAAAAAAAAAAAAAAAAAAAAAAAAAAAAAAAAAAAAAAAAAAAAAAAAAAAAAAAAAAAAAAAAAAAAAAAAAAAAAAAAAAAAAAAAAAAAAAAAAAAAAAAAAAAAAAAAAAAAAAAAAAAAAAAAAAAAAAAAAAAAAAAAAAAAAAAAAAAAAAAAAAAAAAAAAAAAAAAAAAAAAAAAAAAAAAAAAAAAAAAAAAAAAAAAAAAAAAAAAAAAAAAAAAAAAAAAAAAAAAAAAAAAAAAAAAAAAAAAAAAAAAAAAAAAAAAAAAAAAAAAAAAAAAAAAAAAAAAAAAAAAAAAAAAAAAAAAAAAAAAAAAAAAAAAAAAAAAAAAAAAAAAAAAAAAAAAAAAAAAAAAAAAAAAAAAAAAAAAAAAAAAAAAAAAAAAAAAAAAAAAAAAAAAAAAAAAAAAAAAAAAAAAAAAAAAAAAAAAAAAAAAAAAAAAAAAAAAAAAAAAAAAAAAAAAAAAAAAAAAAAAAAAAAAAAAAAAAAAAAAAACCCCCCCCCCCCCCCCCCCCCCCCCCCCCCCCCCCCCCCCCCCCCCCCCCCCCCCCCCCCCCCCCCCCCCCCCCCCCCCCCCCCCCCCGCCCCCCCCCCCCCCCCCCCCCCCCCCCCCCCCCCCCCCCCCCCCCGCCCCCCCCCCCCCCCCCCCCCCCCCCCCCCCCCCTCCCCCCCCCCCCCCCCCCGCCCCCCCCCGCCCCCCCCCCCCCCCCCCACCCCCCCCCCCCCCCCCCCCCCCCCCCCCCCCCCCCCCCCCCCCCCCCCCCTCCCCCCCCACCCCCCCTCCCCCCCCCCGCCCCCCCCCCCCCCCCCCCCCCCCCCTTATTAATTATTTCTGCGATCTTATTATCACTAACGCCACTCTTGTAGTGTAGAATGTCTGCAAATGGATTATGAATAACAATTTGTTACTGTAGAAATTTCACTCTTTCATCCATATAAGATACCCTCTTGAATCCAGTTGTAGTATGTGCAGTCTATTGCTTTAATCACAGAATAATAATGTGCACTCATTATTTTTATTTGAGTTGCATTTTGTTTACTGGGGTAGAGCACTGGTCACAACATAATACAAAACAGCAACATCAGAAATTGTAAACTAAAGCAAAAAAAAAAATCATTTGTGACCCATAGTCCACTTGCTTTCTAATAAAGATATATATATATATATATATATATATATATATATATATATATATATATATATATATATTTATACGAGGCCACTCATGTTTAAATGAAGATTTTTAGACCAAACTATTTATTTCATAGCAATGAAAGCACTGCCTATATTCCTGGGTATACTAAGTATCAAATCGTCTGACCTACTGTCAATTGTGGGGGAGTATCAGTATTTGTCAAGGATATCATCACCTCACCACAGATTTCTTGGAAAACAATAGTAGAACTAGAAATCCCAGTCACCAAAAATAAGACTAATTACCATTTGCTAGTTATGGAACACCCTCTATGTCTCCTTCTGAGCATGATAGCTACCTTAAAGCATTAGGTGAAATTCCCATTAAATCCAAGATCTTTCTACTGGGGGACTTGAAGTATCCATCAATAAACTGGCTGTCCTACACTGTCAATTTTCCACATGCCAAGTGCTTCCTTGACATTATAAATACTAACTTTCTTTTACAAATAGTTAACCACACAACTAGTGGCCCCAGTATCCTTGCTCTAGTCCTCAACAATATGGCCAGTTCTTGTACAACTCCATATGTACCATCAAACCACATTATAATTTATTGATCTTTTCCTTTAAACCTGCTTGTACTTCTATTATCTCTGTGTTTAGAGACTTCACAAAAGCAGTCCTTCTTCAGCTACTTGATGGCCTAAACAAATTTTGCTGTAATCCTCCTCTGAAGGATCCCATTTCTAACACTGCCATATCTGCCTATGATTTCTACTCCCATTTAAATAGCTGTATTGATAAAGCAGTCCCTATCTGCACTAAATGTAATGAGAAATTTAATAATAAACCTCTGTGGTAAAATACCCAAATAAATGAATTATATAACAAGAGAAAGAAACTGCTTAATGTTTATAACATGTCTTATTCTACCTACCTTAACAGCACACTGAAGCAAGCTAGCAAAGAGCTTAAGGGAGCCAATAGGAATCTGAAAGCTGAGTATCATCTTAATGTAGCCACTAAAACTAAAAACTACAAACCATTTTTTAACTATACCAGGAAGTTATGAGCTAAAACCCAACAATGCTTGGAGCTTGTCCACAATAATACTACACTCTGTGACCCAAAGGAAATAGCTAACTTGGCAGCTAACATATTTAGAGCAAATTTTACTCCACCCACAGTTACAGCTGTTCGACAGATTACAAAATCCCAGATATTCCCTTTAATTACTATGAAATAAAATTTTCCAGCTGTTTGGAAAAATCTGAATACTTCATCTATGAGCCCTGATAACATGCCAGGTTGTCTGAAAATCAGTGCCAAATATTTCTGTTCTGGACCCCTATGTAACCTCTTTAATCTAAGCCTCTCCACTGGTTATATTTCTGAAGCCTGGAAAACAGCCATTCTAATGCCATAACCATGGACCCCGGTAACTATGGACCTATAAGTCTCACTAGCCTAATATGTAAAGCTATGAAGCATATTAATAGACTTTATTAATCTGGACATTGAAAATCAAGAAGTTTACTACAATTTAAAAGTAAAAAAAATATATATTTTTTTAGCTGAAACATGAACTCTGTAGCAGTATAGCAGTCAGTATGAGGTATAAACTGTAGAAAATGATTGCTACTTTTAGCAAGCAGATTACTACACTTTAAAAGAAAAAATAAATCTTTTTTTTTTTAGCTGAAACCTGAGTGCTGTAGTGCTTCATGTGTGGGTGCAGACTACAACAACCGTAGCAAGCAGTTTGCTACAATCGAAAAAAAAAAAAAAAGATTTTTTTTTCCTTTTGTTTTTGTTTTTTTTTTTCACTAAAATGAGAGTAAGAAGGGTTGAGGGCAGGGTCCAGAAAGATGACCAGATTGGCAGGGGTGGGGGAGATGTAGCCTATTACATTTTTTTTTTTTGCTCTTCACTTTAAGAGCTGAGGAGTTGTTGCACTAGTCTGTGGCACTAGTACACGGCACTGGTTGAGCCAAGTGTAATGCTTACCTATGAACTTATGAACTTTACTAAGCAAAATACCACTTGCTTTCTAAAAAGGATTTATAAATACTTGTACTAGACAACCTTTAGTTTAAATAAAGAATTGAGGCAGAAATATACCAGGATGTGAGGAATATTATGAGGAGGGAGCATTGATGGATTTTGTGATATGTCCTGCATTCTGGCATTTTTGTTTGTTTTGATTTTGTTTTACTTTTTGAATTGAGGCCAGAATTGTGAGTAGTTTGTAATTCCTGTGAGATGTGCATGATATGCTGCTATGTTTTGAAAAGCTATGGTCTGTGCAATGCAGTTTGGTAGAAGGGGCTTGGGGGATACTCTGGCTCCAGATTGACCTCTTAGGATGTAGGCTGGGATGTATTTCATTACAAGAGGCAATGGGATGTCTTGAATGATGTTTTTATTGCAAAGTTTGAAGATGATGAACTTTAAAAGGGCTTCGCTCATGCTGGTACTGGTAGCCCTTTTGCTTTGGATAGTGTGAGGCAGTGATGTCTGTTCCAAAGGCAATCAGTGACAGATCAACATCCTTCACTGGATAAGCTTAGTAGTGCTGCTGTGTTTTTGTGAGGAGTGGAAATGAACAAGGGTGTGTCTTAATCGTGCTGAGGGAGCCGAACGTTTTTGTCTATCGTTGGTCTTTCTGAACAAGAGAGGAATTGAGAGAGTTTGCAGATCAAGAAGAGGAGAGAGATGATCATAGATCTGGCTTTTTGAATGTGCTCTTGAAAGTTCAAGGATTGATTAAGCCAAAACTAATGTATTTAAGTGAAGTAGTTGTTGTTGGACTTATCTGTGATAATGACAGTACTGGGTGCCTTTATAAGCAATTTATTAGTCCCAAAGAGCATTTTAGGTTAGTGGCAAGTGTTTAGTTCCAGGAGTCTGTTTTTTGGATGATATGATGATTAGGGTTTGAGCTATAAATGGCTATGAAGTCAGTGTATAAAATAGAATTGTAGTCACTGTAGGTCAACGTAACTTAATTTATAAAAAGTAGAATAGATTAGAAGGGGGGCTAGAATATAGCCATGTGGAACACCTGAGTGAGTGGAGACAATTTAAGAGAGAGGAAGGGACAATCTTTACTGCAAATGAATCATTGGACAGAATGTTCATAACCCACCTAGAGTTTCTGGGCTACTACAAATGTCTGTGAGGTAGGTTTTGTAGATGTAAGCAGCCTTCTGTATCAGAGACATGAGTTATGTCAATGAACACGGTTCCATTTAACTTGTCTTTCTCCATGTTAGTACATATGTCGTCAGTTAGGATCCATAGTGCTATCAAAGTACTCCTCCCTACACCCTGGCCCAAATCAATGCTGCTTATTAGATGCAAGTGGTATTTTGCAGGTAAGTAGTCATTTGCTCACAGAAAAGTTTTTTCACAATTTTACCAAGAATGCAGAGTTTATTTTTGGACTAGTAGTGATTAATGCAAACTGGTTGAAAATCTTTAAACAGTCATCTATCACAGTCTGATTTCTAAAGTGAAGGTATAGTGTTTAATTAAGAAGAACCTTATCACTCAGACTCTCTTGCAAACAGCAAATTTGTCATTTGTACAAACACAGGTATACAGTTGCATAACATTCTAAATAAAGATGCATTTTGAATTTGTCAGCTAACTCTGCAGTTGCATTATAATGTAACTGATTAAAGATATGTACTACTGGGAACCTTTACCCTTTAGTTCTGCGATAATACTTGTCTTTTTCTCTCATAAGTTAATAGGTTTTTACTAGGCACTCAATCATGTATATTATTAGATGCCTAGCCACAGAATTCCCATTATTTCATCAATTGTCTCTGATAGTAGTATACTATTTGAATTGGGCTTATTAGCATAGTAGGTGCACGGGTGTTCTTACCTCCCAAAGAGTATTGTACTGTATTTTTTTCCATTAAGGTTTATGCCATGATCTTTTCACAGAAATTATTGTGGCTAAGACCATCCTGAGTGATAGGGGTACCAATTAGGGAGCTAATGATTTGTCCAAGTGTGGAGCCACCTGTGATGTTTGTCAGTCAGAGCCCCTTGACAGCAGCCTGGACATCAGAGAAGTAAAACCCAAAAAGGAGTGGACCTAGAATGGAATCCTGTAGCATGCCCCTTGTACAAACCTTTTGGAAGAAAGCATGCCACTAGTTATCAGAATGTGGGTCCTTTTCATGAGCCATTTTGTGATGTGGCAGATTAGACAGGTTCTGACATTTAGTCTGATGAGCTTCATTATGATGTGATACTGAGGAATAGTGTTGAGCACATTTGGCAGACCACGGCTGTCAGTATATGTTGATTTCCCATTATCCTGGGATTCATTCACCTTTTTTGAAAAAGCCAACCAGGTTAAGTAAACAGGATCTATTCTTCTCAAATATGAATTGATTAGGCTCAAAGGATTGTTGGCTATCTATGTCATTATTTATGAGTTCTTTTATAATTCACTTCCTTGGAAGAAACTCAAGCACCAGGATTGTAGATAAAAACCAAACTAAAAAAACACAATCCCAGGAAGTGTCTGTCTGCTCACCTTGAATAAAAGCACCATACAATATTCCAAGCACAAGGATGTAATCCAAACATAAAAAAGTTTATTATTATTATTATTATAATTCACTACTATTCAATACTGATGAGTCTTATAAGGATGTAGTTGCCAGGGGCCAGTGATGGGGAAACCCATAAGTAGGGGCACCACTGGCTCTTCCCTGGACTTCAGACACACATTCATTGCAGAGTCTAACATTAAATAGATTATGAGGGGATCAATTAATCTGTGTTTAACACTGACTAGCAGACAGGCAGGTATATTATCAGGCTCAGTGGAGGTGGTAAGTCTGGTCTGGGTGAAGGCATTTAGGATCTGTTTTGGGCTAATTTTTGGAGACAACATGGGTGAGCTTGTTATGGAGGTAATTAGGGAGGAGAGAGTGGAGAAAAACTGAAGCTAAATGTATTTAGCAGTATACTGATGATGTCTTTTGGAATTGAAAACAGTATCAATAGAGATCAGCTCAGTGTCATATTGGTTATTTTCTGGAGATTTCTAATATAATTAAATAAAGCTTTAGGGTTTTTAAGAGGATATTTTGTAATTTGCTTTACATGATTTAATTTCTCTTCTGACCTTTTTACAGATATTTTCAATGTCACCATTTAAGGGTAGGTATTTTTCCTTTTATTGTCCAGTTTGCTAATAATAGGATTCCACCACAATGACTTATTCTTAGATTTGAAGTTTTACTTCTGTTGGATACAGACAGATTTCTCTATGCAGGAATTACTTTATGAATTTAAGACTGTGATGTAAGCAGCTGCATTGATGACCAGATACCCAGGGGAGAACAGCTTTTACATTTCATGCTGATTTCTAATAGTGCAAGGAGATTTGACAAAGAGTCCCAGAAATGATTGTAGACTTGCAAGAACATTGACCTTAGAAAATTGTGTGAAAACTGTGGCATTGGTTATAGACTTGGTGTAGACTCTAATGGAAAATATGACTGCCAGAGGAGTCTGATTTGACCACAGAAATGTAAACTCTTAGTGAAGAGCAGATAGGTGCAATATTGATAAGGATGAACTAAGTTTTTGACCGTAGTGGAAAAGGCACTATATGATCCAAGGTCTTTGAGTTAATATAATTAAGAAATTATGTGCATACTTGTTGCTGGTGTTGCACATTTGCCCATTACTATAAGAGTAATTGAAGTCATCCAGAATGATTTTCTTTGGTTCAATAGTTAAAGATTCAGGTTGGTATAAGCAGATATTTTGGGCAGTGGAAGTTATAAAAGAGGCTCTATAATTTGCAATAATGTGGTAATTTGATTTATAAACTGACACTTCGATAAATAAGGATATGTCTCCTACCATCAGTAGAAGGTCTCAATGAGTGAGAAGATCATAACGTGGACTCAGAGTAACTGATTTATTCATACAGTGCTCTTGGGTCCCAGCCAAAGGAATATACTTTGAAATGGGCTTACTCATTTAACACATGAATGGAAACAAAAGTATAGTTTAAAATGTTCAGGCTGTATATCTGTCTTCACTTAATATAGAATTTATCTCCATCTTGCCTAATAATCTTTTTAATAATTTCAGAGAACAACTCCATATGAAGTAAAGACAAATGAAATATAAATATTCATTTTCCTGCATGTCTGACTTATATGAAGAGCATGCCTCACATCAGAATGACTGGCATCTTGCTTTGAATCTAATAATTCCACACTACAGGCTTTCTTCATTTCTTTTTTCATTGTTGCCAGCCTTCCTGTACAGACAGCACCCCAAAATCAGAATATGTATTCATTGTGCAGAATCCATTGTGTTCGGTGGACATCAAATGCAGCTGAGTGTGTGCAAACACTAATGCTTGCATTGAATGAAATATGATTAAACAGAAAAGCATTTGGTAAATTTGTTAAAAACTTGATAGGCATGAGTTACAGAAAATGTCTGTAATTCCAGACAAAACAAAACATGAGTAGTGACAGTTTCTCACATGTACCTGTTTTAAGAGTATAACCAAAATGATGAAAAGCATGAAAAGTTTGTGACTGGAAAGAAAATTCAACTTCCATTTAACTATGTTATGTATATATACAAATATGACCTGACTGTTGTTCTGTCTCAGAAATCTTCCTTATATTGCTTCTTATTTCAGTGGTGCAAATAACATTGCCAGAATAATAACTGTGTAAGCTCAATAGATGGCATACTGCAGACACTTAGTAGAGGGCTGTGGGACAATATTGTGAACATTTGCAAACTGATACACAAAACATTAAAGGCATCTAATCAATCTCTGTTGAAAATACACAGATTTCCAAATGCACATATTTTTGCAGGCTATAAACCTTTGTTTGTCCATGCATGGTGCTATAGTAAATATTCTGATTAGATTTCTATAATCTCAGGAGAAAGGATATGCTTTGTTTTCCAAAAGAACAAAAGCAAGTTTTCAGAGAAATAATAATCAAACTAATTGCTTTCAATTAATTTTGCTTCAAAACTGAAATATTTCATAGTTAATGAAAAAGCAGGACTCCTGTTTAAATCCTTCTCAACCTGGAAATGTCAAAAATCCGAACAAAGGACCATGAAAAGTACATACAACTGGCCAAGAACTGGGATGCTGATTTGCATACACAATTATGTGACTGCTGAAAGGAAGTTTGCCAATCAGTTTCACCACAAATCCAGCCAAAAAATACTCCAAATGAAGGAAACAATGCTGTATAAATGCTAGAAGGTTACAATTTATTTAAGCCACAAACCAATGTAGCTTTTCTTCGGCGCTTCTACACCAACTTCTTCAGAAGTTTAAAATATTGCGCCACTGATGTGTCGAGCTTTAATATACCTTAAAACAACATGTGATCAACATGCCCTCCTGCATTCAAGTCTAGAAAAGCAGATGACCTTGGGTTAAATTCAGTATATTCTAATATACTATATGCCTTTATTCATCTGTAGTTTACCAAGAAAGACACTGATGCATACAATAAAACCCCAACGGTCATTGCCAAAAATTGCAACATATAAGTGGCTGGCATTCAAAGATACCATAAGTTAAAATACTAACTTATTAAATTAGATTATGAGTTCCACTTGAAAATAAACACATAACATATTCTAAACAATCTAATTCACAATTACATAAAATAAACTCAAAAAGTTATATCTAATATCTATCTCAAACTCACTTAAATAAAAAATATATCCATATGTACATGTACATAATTACATACGGACATAAATCAATAAAAATTATTAAATAAAGCTTATATATGTACATTTTGATAACCATCATAGCAAAATGTTCCCATCATGTTCTACCTATCCAAACTTCTCAATTTTAATACACTATTAATGGACAGCATGTATTTAAACCTGGGAAATGATAGGCTTCTAATTTTAACTGCCACATCAAAGTTCCAACATCAAGGATTCAGGGCCTCCCCTATTGTCCGTAATTAACTGGTCTATGACCATGAAAATAAATTCATGGGCAGGATTCTCCTTGATATGCTTCGCCAAAGCATTATCCATTTTCTCTTTCTTGATGGCATATAAATGTTCATATAGGCACTTTTGTAACCTCCGGTCTGTTTTGCCTACATAAAATACAGGACACAGCAAACATTTGGCCAGATAAACCACATGACCACTTGAACAATTAAATCTCCCCTTGATGTTATATTTGGTATCTCCAATCGTAAAATAGGTGTCTGCTTTTATGAACCGGCAATACTTACACATACTGCATTTGAACATGCCTGCTCTAGATGTAAGGCTCTTGGGTTTCATTTCCAAAATGTTCTTAATGTTGGGCCCTCTCCTGAAGGTCACTATGGGGTAAGCACCTAACTGGGAAAAGCCTAGATTATCTGGAGACAGTAAACACCAATTCTTCTTAATGATTGAAACTATTTCTCTCACATCCATATTGAAAGTGGTAATGAAACTACAAGAGTAAATACTACTACTATGAATATTCTGTGAAAGCAAGATAGGATCTGCAATGGGATGGCTCAAAATAGGAAGAAATAAGCCATTTTCCCTCTTAGTGCAAACCTCTTTACACATTTCAATGATGCGGCTCTCTGGGTAGCCTCTGTTAGAAAAAAAGATATTGAATAAAATGGCACTCCTCTTGGAA
Organism: Protopterus annectens; assembly: GCF_019279795.1. Classification (NCBI taxonomy): domain Eukaryota; kingdom Metazoa; phylum Chordata; order Ceratodontiformes; family Protopteridae; genus Protopterus; species Protopterus annectens. The sequence continues at coordinate 1,271,166,382 of NC_056735.1, forward strand.
GTCACTTTCCCTCGACACCATTCTAGCTGCCCTGACCAGCTGGCCTTTAAGTATCGATTTCTTTTGGTGGAGTGGATGGTCACTGTTGAAATGTAAATAGGAGTTAGAGAAAGTTGACTTTCAATGTATTTTGGCTAAAAAGCAACCCTGAACTGTATCCTTAAATAATTCCACATCCAGATATGCGATCCTTTCCCTTGAAAAATTCGAAATGAATTTCAAAAATTCGGTGGAGTTGTTAAAGCTTTTGACTAGGGAATCTGCCACATCCTGGTCCCCTTTTAGGATGATAAAAATATCATCTAAAAATTGGGTATAAAGTAAAGCTTTTTCTTGGATTATGGCATTAGGAAACACAAATTCCTTCTCCCAGAAAGCCATCACCAGATTTGTCACACTGGCCCCACAGGAAGACCCCCATAGGTACTCCTATCAGTTGGTGAAACCATCAATTGTTGAATGAAAAAAAGTTACATGTTAGAATTATATCTAAGAGTTCTCTGACCATCAAAATCTCTTTGGTTGGTGCTTGTTTAGTGATCATGATTGCTTGGATCCATTCTACTGCCACATCATGAGGGATAGATGAATATAAATCTATCACATCGATAGTTAAAAAGTGGCTATCTGGACTAAATGGAATTGTACCAACCTTAGCCAGAAATGATCATGAATCCTTCGAAATATGGGGTTCACTGGATACATATTACATGAGAATTGTGTCCACTACCTTGGCCGCTGCATATGTCATGCCACCTTTTGCACTAACCAATTGGCGCATAGGGGGGTCCTGGATGTTTTTATGGATCTTTGGATTACCAAAGAGGACTGGTATTTTTGGATTAGGTGTAAAGATGAAATTAAAGATGCCCAGATCGATAACCCCACTGATGAACATGTCATCAAAATAGGAACGGACTCGAGCCATGTTTATGTTTAGCTCATTTCTAGATATCTCTCGATATGTGTTGGAGGCCAAGATAGCTGATATTCTATTGATATAATCCTCTGTCTCCATTACCACCAAGCCACCCCCTTTATCTGGCTGCATAACTCTAACTGTAAAGTTGCATAATAAGTCCAATAATGACTTCTCCTCTTTGGTAATATTGTGGTGGACAGAACGTCTGGAATTAAGTAAAAAATGAATGTCCAAATCACACAGCTGTTCAAAAATACCCAAGGAGGGGTGTAAAGGGGGATTATAGGTACTGGATATATAAAAAGGCTTATTCAGGGTAGACTGATCCCCTAGCAAAAGATGTAAATTTATCTTTCTCACAAAAAGCTTTAGATCTAATATGGTTTTAGCCACACATACTCTCCGGGTTGGTACAAAAGATAAACCCTTGGCCAAAAAATCAACCAATGGTTGTGGAAAAACAAAGTTAGAATAATTGAAAATTTTAAAGTCCATCCCTGTATTAAATATTATCTCATATGGGGGAAGATCTGCAGATGTAAAATCAGTCATAATCTCAGTTAATTCCTCCTGGTCCTGTATCTGTTCATCTTCTTCCGGTTTGGTGACTGCTGTGGTGGCAAGGCCTGGTCCTGAAAATTTACCCTTTCGGTTTCATGTGGTGGGTTAAATGACTTAGATTGTAAAGCTAAGCGGTCACTCCTTCTGATCTGATTTTCTTGGTCTGGTCCTTCGAAAGGTACTTTGAGGGCCTCATCCTGATTTTGGTTAAGTGAAATGGAACTGGGATCTTGGGTTCCACTCGGGACATCAGGAACTCGAGAAATGAACCCCTTGTAATTACCTTGTGATTTAGGGGGCTTAGGATAAGCCACCCCATCCTTGTAAGCTTTAATATCTCTTTGAAGTTTCTTAATTTCTTTCAGCAGTCTGTCTTGTTCTTGTTGGAGTCATTCAGTGGTTTACATACACAATTATGTAGCGCCACTCCCTTTGGTGGGATTGTGGGATACCATCACTGAAGAAGATGAGAGATATGGTGTACGTTCTTTTAAAAAAGCCTACCATCTTAATGGAAACAGAAGCTAAAACTCAAAATGAGAAATAACAGTTAAGGTGTACTTGTCATCATTGCACTTTTGCAGAATCAGCACAGTATGTTCTTTTAAAAAAGCCTAACATCTCAATGGAAACAGAAGCTAAAACAGTTTCCATGAACTCAAAGGATGAGAAATCCAGAAAAGTGTACCTGTTTTCACAATTTTGCACTATATTACAGTTTTTTATTTTACGTTGCCTTCTCAGCAACTCTATAAACATTTGTCTCATGTTATTCTCTTCATCCCAGGTCCTGTCCCTTCTGTAGACATGCCATGCCCAGTAAGCTAACCCATTAAGCTTCCATGAGTTGAAGGCTGCATGATACGTGATGAAACTGCTGTCCTCTAAAAACTAATCAGTGCGAGACAAGTGAAACAAACACTCTTACACAAAAACAAACCCATACAGTCTATCTTTAAAACAGGTCGCATTTGCCAATGAACCAGAGGGGAAAAATAGGGTTCCTATTATTTAAGCAAACACTTAAAATTTTGAACGCTGTTACATTGAATGTCATTACACAAAATGGCAAAATTCCAAAAGTACGGAACAGCGATTTTTTTCCTAGGAAAAAAAATCACTGGGCCATTTTCGGGACTTTGCCATTTCCTCCACTGTGATGCAATCTCGGAGTTGGTATATTTAGGTGGGGGGGTGTGGGGGCGAAACCCCCCACTTTATTTTGTGTTTGGATTTTTTTATTTATTTATTTTTATTTATTTATGTATTTATGTTTTTTATAGATCAGCGATTTTTTTATCCGTTTGTTCAACATTTTGTATTTTCGGGGATTGCGGGTCGATTATATAGCATTTGCAATTTTGTGCATTCGCTAATGTACTATAGACCCGAAAAATCAACACTTCCAGTAAGCAGTTTAGATTAATAAACATAAAGGCAACAAACAAATTCATTTTTTTTACTACAGTTAGTTACAAAGGGTCTATATTAGCAAAGCAAAAAACCCTATGTGCGAATACCAAAACATCGACCCATATACCGCAAACCGCAAAAATCCCGAATGCACTAAACCGTGAAAAAAAAATTTGGAACTGTCATAGTCGGCCAACCCCACCACCCGCTACATACTACCTACCCAAACAAAATAAATAAACCACATACATACACTAACCAAACCTTACTTTTAACCTAAACTAAAGCACCAAAACCCTACCTCCAACACTACACTAAACCCCACAAACACAACTATCTATGCACTCTCCTTAACCCTTCCCTAACCCTAAGGTTCGTAACTACAGCACACATCCCCTACAGACATACACCTAAACAAAATAAAAGCACCAAAACCCTCCCTCCAACACTACACTAAACCCCACAAACACAGCTTTCTATGCACTCTCCTTAACCCCTCCCTAACCCTAAGATCCGTAACTACCGCACACATCCCCTACAGACATACACCTAAACAAAATAATACACATACATATTAAACCCTACACTTAAAAAAACCCTACCCCTAACACTACACTAACTCTTACATACAGTACCTATCTAAGCACTTACCTTAACACAAATCCTAACACTTAAGTCCTATCTATCGCACAATTACCTTACGGAGCTGTACCGCAGGCGGGCCAACCAAAACAAATCGACATTTCGAAATTCGCGGTTTTGACCGTTCGGGGTTTACGTACTTCACGCAATACAGTTCAATGTCTTCGTATTCGCCTAAAGGGATTTTCAATTGTATAATAGGAACCCAGTTACAAATATCTACCTCTACAACTGTGGCAAGTACCATCACAAATACACTACTTCACAGATCGACCAATCCAAATGAGTAAAGTTAATGCAAATGTGTAACAAAAGTTAGCAGTGCTAATATTTTAAAAGTGTGTTTTTGGATTTCACTCTAATTTGTTTGAAGCTACTGAATGACACATTGAAAGAAAAAAGCCAAAAGCAGTAACAGTCTACCTAGAAAATGCCTTTACTGCTCTTTATAATCCATCAGGCATCAGGAAGCCCACTGAAGACACTGCAAAATTAAATACATTACCACACAATTTGTATATTAAAACTCTTGATGCAATACAAGGATTATAAAGCCTACCTATTAGTTTATATAGGTACTATAAATATCAGTCTCTCTCCTGGTAGTACAAACCTATGGGATTTCCATTCCACAGTGGATCACACCATAGTGGCACCCTCTCGTCTTTTTTCTGAAAGAACCAGCTAACATTTTTCTATGGGTCACTGGTAATTACCTCACCACAAAACAAGTAGTAGAATATGATGTTTACATGGACGGAGTCCACAGCTTACAACTAATAAGAAAAGAAATTGCCAGATTGATCAATGTATTATTCATTGGGAACAAGGGAACACCTGATTCCTTCTTCAAATCAGAACAGTTTACTATATTTGGTTCATCAATAAACTCCACCTCTGGTGTTTTATAAACCCACTCTTTCAAAAAAAGGAAATGCCTCAACATGGGCCTGTCCTATTCCTGTACATATTACAACCCCACAATAATATAACCGCACCATCAACATCTTATGTGTAACCTCGTAGGCATTAACAATACATTCCAGTAAGAGTTTCTTGATGCTCCTTTTTAAAACCATCAGTGTTTCTCCAGAATGGGTGGGTCCAATTTGACTTTCAATTAACGGATGCAGCACTTCTTACCATTAATTAGCTATAATCACCACTTAATCAATTTATATTTTAGAACTGATATATATCTCTCATAAGAGAAAGGGCAAAGTTTAAATTAGACTATTCCAAGTAGGGTGCTTGTGTCTAATTTTTGAATGCTAGCTTTTATGTTTAAAAAAAAACACACATTTTGATGGAAAGTTTTGGGGTTTTTTTTCTAGTAGTTAACTTGTCCTTGAATTTAACTGTCCAAAATTAGAAAGCCGATCTTAACTAATTTATTTTCCTAGACTTTTTGTAGGAATAACTGTTTTGAAGATTAAGAATACCTTGGCTTGAGCTTTTAAATATTTTTTTGATTGACAGAGCATCGCGGTAATGTACCTGGTTAAGTTAATGTAAATTAAGTAATACGACTGGGCTGGCTCACATCAGGTGTAATAATTTCTTAATGTATTCTGACTACAAACACTGCTAAACCTAATAACTTTTCAGTAGTCTGACTAGCTTCTTGTAAAAAAATGTGCAACCTTTTCTTGAAAGTTATGATATTTTTGAATGCCTAAAGTTAGATATTTAATTTGAAAGTTTGTGGCCGAACAGCTTCCTGTTTCTGTGGTAATCTGTTGTGTTCCAGTTCTCATAACTCCTCCGGAAAAACTTTTGATAATCTGTATAGAGTCCTGAAAGATCTGTGCATTTCTCTGTTAGTTTCCCAAACACTGAAGAAGGACTTATGGTCTGAAAGCTTTGTTTTATCTCTATTAAATTTATTCAACATTGTGGAGTTTGCTCTTTTCTTTTTCTACTTGGACTGCTTTTGCTGTGCTCCACTTCATCATTTGGCTCACCTTTTTGGTATAGTTTCCCAAAGGTAACAGTGTGGCAGTGTGTGCTGGCTCATATTGTTTTTGCCACATTTTCTGATTTAGAATGTCAGTGACATGGTTACTCAGACCAGATTGTTCTAGACTCAGTGGTAACTACACATTGTAAATTAAAAAAAAATCAGGAATTGAAGGGGCCACTCGGGAATTTGTGACACCCATCTATGTTGCCCTCAAAACCAGGAAATGCAGGGTAATTTGGTATGGTTGAGAGTTGTGCCTGTATAGTGGGTAGCATGGAAGATTTATTATTCTGTTTTACTAAAAATAAATGTGATTTCACATTTGTAAATTTATTTTTATTTATTTTATTTTACATTTGTTGATATAGAGCAGGTTGCAAGTTCTAACCAGCCTGTTGCAAATCTCATGATAGTTTATTTAGGTCTGATTTGTTAAGGTTGGTAAACAGCCTCAGGGATAACTTTATGAAGGTCATTAATAGAGCTTATTTTGCCAAAGTACTGCGGATCTATGCCTTTTCCTACTTTAAAATTGCAGTGCATTGTAGTAGATATGGTAATTGCCATTAGCCTGCAATAGACCAAATCTATCCCAAAAGAGGGACACTTTGGACATCAAGCTAGGATACTCTTAAGTTCTCACAGACTTCAATTCCCGCTGACAAATACATTAGAAGAAGTATGGCTGTAGCGCAATCTTCACTAATCTTGAAAGTCTCATAACTATCCAAACTTAGCAATGTTATAGTAAAATAACAACATGCCACACCATTGCCTAGCACTTAGACAATTAAACTGGTTAGAAATACCACATCACCTTGCTCTTTTTCATCTAACCACAAAACACAGACTTCTCTATTGTCCATCTCTTAACAACTTACAATACTATTCCTCCAATAGAATTTTACACTCTACAGGAAACAAATCATTATTCACTATAACCAAAGTATGTAATACTGCTGATGACTCTCTATATTCAAATAATTATCTAATCTATGGAACCACATCCCACTGCCAATGAAATCCATTCAGAATGCAAACTCATTTAAACCAGAACTAAAACTTCACCTACCAAGTCAATGGATCTACTCTTGTATATCTCCAGGATAAATGCCACTGTTATCTTTAGCTTGTCATATCATCAAAGCATTTCTCTTCATTCAGAATCATATGACCCACAATCAGCCTTCACCAATACCTGAATAATTTTACTAGCATCTCCCAACCATATACATAGTTTTGTAACACTGCTCACTTCCACCTCTGTATTTCTAATATAAATTTTAGGAGCAATCATTCAAACCCAAATGACTTAGCTATACTGCAGGAAAGTTTGTCCCAAAATAATGGGCTGAAACTTAGTGCCAAAAAATGCATTATTGTATCCTTTGGGAAGTCATCAATACTAGGGAACTACAACATTAACAATATGCCTCTGTGAGCCTACCCAGTAATTTGGTATTTGAGAATGTATGTGGACAGTGAGCTAACTTTTGACCAACATGTATCCATTGTTGAAAGAATGTCCTTCTATATTCAAATATAAACAAAGAGATTGTGTCAAGATCTAGGGATGTCATTGTACCCCTTAAATTAGCCCTCATTAGGCCAATCATTGAATGTAATGCTCCCTTTGGCAGTTATCTGTCTGGACATATGCAATAACTGGAATGCCCACAGAGATACCTTACTAAAAAATACAAGCCTTAAACAACATCCCACACATGGACTGTCTCAAAGCCCTTTCACTATACTTGGTACTCTGCAGACTGTTAAAAGTTTACCTGTTTCTGGCATACAAGGCATCCTCCGACCAATTACTGACGGATTTACTGCACTTCAGCAAGTCAAACCACATCATAAATATTCAGTCTAGGGATCTAAACCTATTCTGCAACATCAACAGAACAGTTTGGTGGGACAAGTATATTTCACACAGGATGCCACTGCTTTGGAACAGTCTCTCCATCCACATAAAACAAAATTCATCCCTGTCCATATTCAAGTGCAACTTGGATCTATAAATGGAAAAAAAACATTGCCCCAGGACTGCCCCTGTACTACTAATGGACAGAGGCAGCTCCTAAATGCTTTACTGCATGAATGGGTCCACTCAAATTACCTATGGTATGATCCCAGTTATTCTCATTAGGGGTAATACATAACAATTGGCCATGGAATGGGTATGACAAATCTACAGCCAAATAGGATATGTTATTTCAAACACAAAAAGGAACATTGGCTAAGCTTAAAATGGCCTGCAAGCAGAGCTAGCCCACTACTTACCTTTGGACCTATGAAAAGGAAAGATAGGATGTATATAAAAATATTAGTGGAGAAGGAGCTGAAAGTGTAACCTGGAGAGCAGCAGGTGCAATGTCAGGAGTCAGAGATGAATTCTTTTAGTTGCAGCTTAAATAAATGAAGGTTATGTATTGCCCTAATTGGTGCAAGGATCATATTCCAGACCTTTGCTACATAGTGCGAGTATAGACTTTAACCACAGTTTTTGTAAGATGTACAAGGTCCAGGAAGCAGGTGGAGAACAGCTAAATGTACTGGTAAACCAACACAAAATTAAATCCAGTAACAAAAAGGCACAGCACAACCATCCATGTAAAACAAAGTTTATTACTTCAAGCTTTCGAGTTGAAACTCTTTTTCAAGAATAAATCAGTGCATTAAAACCACAGAATAAATGTAAAACACCAGCCAATCACATAACATATCTCATAAACACATTATATAATTATACAATTTACATAATTAATATAGTTGACTAAACCTAGTTCACTAAAAAACTTCATTAAAAACAATGGTCAACTCCCATTACTGCCTAAAAAGCTCCACAGGGCAACTGTAATACCCTAACTAACATATGCTTGTCTTAATTTCAAAATGTGTTTAATACTATTAGTTTTATTAAGCCCTGGATAAACATCAGATGTAAAAAAGTTTATCCATTTGTATTCTGCTCTCTCTGTGGCATTCACAATGTCCCCCCACCCTCTTGTTTTTGCAAACTCTCTGCAGTATCCTAAATTTAAATGTATGTTCATTTCCACAATGTAAAATATGCTTACTAAATGCATTTGTCTCAACCCCCCTTCTTATATCAGATAAGTGGGCTGCAATTATCTCCTTGAATTTACAGTTAGTTTTTCAATGTAAAAACACATACATTTTGCACAGTTAGCCAAGTAAACTAAATTTTCCCTACTGCAAGTCCCAAATGCTTTAAAAATAAAATGAACTTGTGTTATAGGATGTATAAATCCTGTTTCCATATTAATGAACCTACCAAAGGTGCAGTTATAACAGGGGACTGTCCCCTTATTAAATCTATATAGCTCTTCATTTTTATTAAAATCTTTATAGCAAAGATGTTTGAGGTTCTTCTCTTTCTTATATACAAAATAAGGCTTTTCTCCTACTGTTTTCCTAGCATTAACATCAGAACTAAGAACAGTCCAATTCCTTTTAATTATGGACTGAATCTGCCTAGAATGTCTGTTGTACTTCATCATATATCCTAATTTATTAAACCCAGCTTCTCTCACCGGGCTGTACTTCTGGGCATTATTGCCTTCTCTAAGTAAATATGGTTTAAACACACTAGGCCTTTCAGATTTAACATATTGTACATTCTTAGTTAAGAAATCTCTACTATAACCTCTTGCCAAAAAATCCTGTGTCATGGTACTAATTTCAGCTGCAAACCCTTCTTCAGTGGTGTTTAGCCTACTGTCTCTTTTTACTACATCCTTATAAACATGAGTGGGGTGCATACTGGAATTATGTACATATCTAGTTGCTTGTACCTCTTTCAAATGTAGATGTATGAATTTTACCATCAATATTCATCAGTTTAACATCCAAGAAAGTGATTTCCTCTACTGAACAAGACATTTCAAACTTAAGGTAGCTGGTGCTATTTTGTAAATGTTCAATAAATAGCTCCAATGCCTCCGTGTTACCCCTCCGTAATAATACTATACCATCTACAAAATGTTTAAAGTGTATTAAAGCACTATTATAGTGTTGAAAGCTTTTGATAAGTCTAGGAATAAGGAAAACAGCATAAAGCCATGAGGAGACTTGAACTCACCACTCTTCCCACTCATCTTGTACAAAGTACTTTATTTACAGGGAGAGATGCAGAGTCAGTGAGATCAAAAGCTACCAAATGAACACAGAGCAGGTTGATTGTGGCACATTTACAGAATGAAAGCTAAAAAAGACAGAATGTATGCAGCCCTAAGGGAATTTGAACCAATTCTCCTTACCACGTTTACTGTATAAATCACTTCATTTACAAACTGAGCTACAGAAACAGTAAAACAAAAAGGTGTCAGTGAAACACATAGCAACTGAGTGTTTCACACTTGCAGAATATAAGAATAAGCATGGCCAAAAACATATAAACAGTGTGGGTAATTCAACCCAGAACCCTCTCTACTTATACTGTGCAAAGCGGGCCATTCACTGGCTGCATTACCACAGCAGTCAAGTAAAAGGTGTCAGTTTTACTCTATGAGTTATGCGCACTGTAATGTGCATAGATGCTGAACTCATTTGCATGGCTGTTTGTGATCTACCATGCATGCTGTGATCACAAAAGATAAGTGATTGGAAGCTCTAGATTGGCATGTTTGAGACGTATTTTATCTGTTTTTTGACCAGATTAAATTCGGAAATGGGAGCATAGGAAGAGATGAAAAGAAGAAGCCAGCACAGGGTAGAACAGAAGGTGAACAAATAAGGAATGAGTATGATGGAGGTGGAAAAGTGGGGTAAATTTATTTTTATTGTATTTATTTAATTATTTTTGTGTGGGGGGCAGGTGCCCATTTTTCACGCAAAGAAAGAAGATGTTTTGGAGTAGGAAGGAATGGATGAAAGATGAAGGTAAGAAGATTATATTAGGTAGCAGAGAAAGACACAAATAACTTACAGAGTTTCTGGTAGGGAGAGGGAAAGCAATGGTGAAGGTGACATGGACAAACACTGGGAAGACGATGCTGAGGGGAGACTGAACAACCAATAGTGTTGGGCATGGACTCAAAAAGGAGGAGAACACCAGAATAAGGGATACAATGGTGTGTACACAGCTGTAGACTCTGCCAGCTGTGACCCAATGAGAAATTACACACCACCCTGTGTACTGCCACCACTCAGCCCTGCTTCATATGATGGAGACAGTGCTGGTCAGGAATGTGACTCAGTGAGTCTCCACAAGAGGTTCTCCATATGGCCTATTCAGTCATCCAGCCTCCTCTCAATAATCTCCCCCCACTATGACAAAGGTGTTTCCCTCACTGGCACTGCTACCAACTGTCCCAACATCCAGGGCAAGTCTACCTGAAGTAGGTGGTGCAGGTAGGTCAGAAGGTGTGGAGGCAACTGTGGCAGGGTCAGACGCAGATGTGTTGGGTGCTTCTGATGGTGCTGTTCATGGTGGTAGTGGCACTGTTGCTGCTGCCACCTATATTGAGGACTACAGCCCTGGCCAGAGAGATGGATGCAGGCATTATGATGTTGCATATAACAACAAAATAAATGGAAAGAAGCAAATGAATATATCTAATAGAAAGGACAGTGACAATGAGGGTGGGAGAGAGAACTGCAAATACAATGAAAATTTGAAGCTGATATATATTTTGACTATGATACAGTTAAACATAATATAATATACTTGATGGACCAGCCTATATTTCTCAGTTTAACTAGGCTATTAACATACACAGCTCAGAGGGGACCAGAATCAACAGCCATCATTATCAGCATTCTGACAGAGGATTAACTTGATAAGCTGCTTGGATAAGTCAACAGATTTCTTTAGTCCAATTACAGCAATCATGTACAGATAAAAGAAAATCATGCTGCACAGACACATTTCACTCACAAATTAGAAGCAAAAGAAACAACTGTATTGACAAAGATTGTCTATGACACAGAAGTCCACTCATCCAAAAATATTACTCATACATATTTCCACTGTCTAATGCTATAGTTAGTAAAATTTATCAGAAACCTCAACTAAAATATTTTATGATAGCATAAGACAGGGAGAACTGGACAGTTGTAGCCATGGTCTGTTTGGTTTTGTGGATTTCCCATGTATGTCATGAGTCAGGGTTTTGCGGCATATCTGGCATTACCAACAAGATACCCCTGAGAGAAGTCACTCCTTACAAATGCTGGTACAGGTCTCATGTGTGCCATATGTGGGAAATGTAAAAATTTCCTGGGTAGCCTGCACACACACTGTAGATGAGACTCAGGACATTACAGACAAATTGCCAGTTGATGGAGTGATACCCTTTGTGGTTCACATAACTCATACCCAGTTTTCCAGGTTGGGCTTTTATTTCAATATGTGTACAGAATATAGCGCCTAGTACCTCATGCCAATAGGCTATGTCAAAGAATTCCTGAATGGTACTGTTTGTCTCCTCTGGGGTATATGTTAAACCATGGTTTACTATTGAAAATGCGAACGGCACTTGGGCGACAGTCGGATAGTCGAACGTATAAGGTCGTAAACACGGATGTCGAAGACATAATAATCAATCTAGGAATGGTTTTAACATGGGTCGAGGTAGGGAAGATGTTTGTAGTAGGGAATAATACTGAACACCTACCTCAACCCATGTTAAAACCGTTCCTAGATTGATTATTTTGTCTTTGACATCCTTGTTTACGACCTTATATCCGACTGCCGCCCAAGTGCCGTTCGCATTTTCAATAGTAAACCGTCAACCATATATGCTCCCCCACATGTTGAAGCATAGCATTCAGAAACAGATCTAGTATTCTCCTGGTAGATGTGTGATTTACCCTTACTATATTCCCAGTAGGTTGCTGAAATATCCCAGTAGCTAATATATGAAAAATCATACAAACATTAGTAACAATGGAATCGGTAATCCATGACTCCCACAGGGCTACAGATGAGGCCATCACATGTCTACAATGTTCTGGATGGTGTCCCTGTCTACATGGTACTGATCCACAATGCTGACATCATGGAGTCCTTGAAAGGTTAAGCATGGTCGGATGACCCTACATCTCTCTGGGTGATATGTTGCAGTTAAAATAAGAGCCTCTTGCAGATACACATTTACTTTGGCTGCAGCAACTTCTAATATTAGTCACTGATCTCATCAATCTGAACATGAGCATTCAGACAAGTTCAAATATACAGCACGCTGTGCAGCATTTATACCTTTCTGAATCACTCCACCACCTTATTTTGCTTCATTAGTATGCACAGAGATTCTCATTTTAATAATGCAGCTCATCACTATGCCATTATACAGTCATTAGCATGTACCATACCTGAGCCTGCTGCATGGCCTTTTCCATATCAAGCAGCTTGTTTTCCTGAAGGATTAAGATCAGTCATATAAGCATCAGACATTTCATAAAGCCCTTAATTTTTGTAAAAAAAAATAGACATCCTGTATAGGACATTTTTTGTCTGTTTAATTTTGGTTCACGGTACTCCTTAAATGTCTTTTCTACCTTAGGTAAATTATTTTATCATCTTCTGACAGTTTGAGTGTTATGCACGTCAGTATCTTCTTCTCCTGCCCTGTGTAAAAATGTAGCCACATCCATGTCTCACTTCCTCTTATATAATTCAGAAGCATCATTCAAAGAATCAAACCTTCGACTGAAAAATCTCTAGTTTTATGCAAGGCTTTCATCAAGTTCCAGTTCATCAGAAAAAGTTACATATATTGCTGCTGTTATTGTTGAAATATTATGTTTATGTTATGTTAGTATAGCTGTCTAATATACTAACATTAAAACATTAATTTTAGAATTATTTCTCACCAAGTTGTATCTTCAAAAAACAGACTAAGGCTTAGCTGATCTGAAGACACCTACATTTACAGAAATGCATGAAAATGCTGTTAGCTTTTGAAAATGTTATTTTTTAATTGACATAATTCCATATATACATTACTTTCATGTGTATTTAAACACATTTCATATCAAGTCTTAGCAGAATCTTACTGGAAAACAAAAAAAGTTATTTGTTTGAAAAACATTACAATCAAGCTACTTTTAGTTTGACTGGTCTATAAAATTTTGCTCATGCATATTCAAATAGACTTCCTGTGTAATTAACATCAGGGTAACATTGCTAAACACTAACAGAATTTAATTAATTTGGCAAATATTTGAAATATGTTACATTTAAGTTATTTGAGCTACAAAATTTTACCCAGCCTCTCCAATGGTATTTCTGATGCCCACGAATAAGCACAGAATCTAACATCATTATTATAATTTCTGGTATGGAGGTAGAAAGTGAACAAAGCTGAAGCATATTGGGATGAACAGGAAAGGTCTGACTTCATCACTGAAACTGAAGGAGATAAACTGTTAGCAAAAGGGAACTCAGAAGGCTAATCAGAATAGATAATTGGTATATTTGCTCCTGTTTACTTTCCATAGAGACAACAGATGCCCTCATTATTTAACTAGTGATTATAGGACTTATGTGATACAGCATTAGAAATTCATCATTATATTTTATCATTTAAACACACTAATACAAGTGTGCTATTTTTGAAAACATGCAAACTTCCTCCTTGAAAGAATGAATGCTTAATTTTCTTTCCCTTTGTCTTTAGTGGGCTAGGTTTTCAATTTGCATAAAAAAGACTCACCTACAAAAAGCAGTTAATTAAAGACCAGCTACACTACATCAGTACAAGAAAGTTATACTCTCTGCACATGTAATAGTAATGTATGTGCTTTTCATTTGCAAGACTTGTGGTTCAGTCATAAAATCTACTCACTAACGCTTTGCTGTTGTGTGTTATCAGTATGTGTTTTCTTCAGGTACTCCAGATTCCTCACACATTATAAAAACACATTGATTGAGTGGCTAGACTGAGCTGTCTTTATGTGTGTGTGTGTGTGTGTGTGTGTGTGTGTGTGTGTGTATATATATATATATATATATATATATATATATATATATATATATATATATATATATATATAATTTTACCCTCTCTTTATAGTGCTTGCCAAATACTTCCTAATTTCTCATCTCTCACAGAAATTTTTCTTGCAAATAGGCTTTCAAATAACGATATTGTTCTTCCATTTACCTTGTGCATAACCAATTTCATTGATATTTTTTCTTGAGAACATTTGTAATGCTGCCATTTCTGGTAGGCGATACCCACCAACTCCCATTCACATCCATCCCACACTACATAGCAATTAAACTAACTCCTCTTCTATCTCCTCACAGTCCAGTCACAATCACCACCTAATTTTACTTCATGTTTCCAAATAGTCTCTACACGATAGCATAGAAATCACAACCCACTAATTTAAAGTAACATAAACTTCTGTTCTTTTATTGTATTAGTTCCTGTCAATTAGGAAAGCCAAAAGCATTCCTTATCAAAACTTAATCGCACCATAGATCATGTCTCTGGCTCAAACCCTTCTCCAAGGCCTTCTTAGTATTCTAACTTTCCTTATCAACTATCACATCTCCTTCTACATTGAATTAACACACCTATAAACAAATACCCATTACACCAACATTTATCTAGCCAATCTTTCAATGTAGCTCCTACACTTTTCCAACAAACTCACCCAGAAATAAACAAATAATGCTATCTCCAATATAAGTATTGTAAAAACCTAGCCAGGAAACCTCTACTTAAAATGAAATATAATGTAACTGGATATCTACTTTCCTCCACAAAAATAATTGCATAGTTGACCTTCAAATTCTCTACAGAAAATCACTAATGTCACTCCTAATCCACAGTGCAGAACTGCTGCAAACACACCTCAAAATAAATA
Organism: Protopterus annectens; assembly: GCF_019279795.1. Taxonomy (NCBI): domain Eukaryota; kingdom Metazoa; phylum Chordata; order Ceratodontiformes; family Protopteridae; genus Protopterus; species Protopterus annectens. The sequence continues at coordinate 1,271,181,729 of NC_056735.1, forward strand.
ATAGAAAAGCCCACTGCTTCTCAGCTATTTAGATTCTACCAGGAAAATAATATCACTGCTGAAAATATTCTATACTGGATATCTCATGATATCCATCATGAAAAAATAATGCTAGGAGACCTAAATATAGCAGGGAATATTGTCAATAATAGCACCCCAACGCATTCCATGAACGTTTATAGCTTTACTCCTTTAATAACATCTTCTACAAGGGTCCACAAATGTACAATCTACCATTGCATAGATGCTAACTAAAAGTTCTAACATAATAAAGACAAAGACAGCATTAAGTGACCACCTTCCAACTTATGCTGTATGATGTGACAATACTCAGGATAAACAAGTCACTTACAGCCAAGTCAACAGTGCAAACAACTTTAACAAAGAGACTTTCACCCAAACACTGGCAGAATTTATCTGAAATGGACTCATGTCCCTGCCCTTCTTCCCTTCAACACTGCTGTAGCAAATTTCAGTAATACATGACTAAAAATCTTCAGTAATCTTGTCCCAGTATTTACAAAAGGAGTTAAATCTAATGCAGATTTATGCTTAATACAGGAAACTAAAAAAAAAAAGTATGTTACAGTGTGACAAAGCCAGAAAAAGCACAAAAACAGAACACAAAGGTTGTGATCGGCTTTTAATACATCTAAGAAATCCTACAAAATATCACATCAACCAATACAAAAATTATTATTATTCACTTTGAAACAGACACCAAAATAATACCAAACTTTTCTGGTCATCAATAAATAAACTAATACTCCCAGGAAAACTACCCCACAGTCAATTTAGCATTAAGAATCCATTAATGTAGTTTATCAAGATTTTTCAGCATAAATCCCATCATAATACTGCGTTTCAGTTAAATAGAAGGGATGCTACCAATAGCATCTTCAAACAGTTAAAAAATACCATTATTTTTAAAAAGTCTCAAAATATTTAACTGTCTTTATTATTTTTAAACTATTAATTAATAGCATTAATCTTATTGTTTAAAAAATGTACGATACATGACAAATGTTATAAGAATGTTGTTGTCCTCCCTACACTGACCATCAGCTACTCTTTGTGTATCTAATTGATCTATGATTCACTGAAACCAGTTGTTATCTCACACCTCATCTAATATTCCAAGACTGGTGTATATATAATATAGAGATAGAAAGGGTGATAGAGAGATATATGTCGATATATACGGATATACATACATATGCAAATATATAGATAGGTTAACAACATGTACACAACCATGGAGGTACATATAAATAGGATACTACCAAATACCGAATGCTTTACATACAAACACGCGTAATCATGAGGCTTAAAGACCGAAAGACCACAGTACCGAAACACTAGAACCACAAGTACTGTTATCACAATGTTAAGGGACATTTAATTAGTGCTCCTGGTGCTGCAGTCCAGGTAGGTACTGTGTTTAAGTGTGCTTCTGATTGCTGTAGTATGTGTAAGTGTGTGTTCTGAGTTTGGTGTGTGTTTCCGTGGGACTGTAATGTGTGTGTGTGTGTGTGTGTGTGTGTGTGTGTGTGTGTGTGTGTGTACGTTTGCTTCATGTGTCTGTTCATGCTATCTCAGAGGTAGATTATTACAGTAGGTGTGGTGTGGGGGGCACAGTCACCCACATGGGGTGTGTATGGGGCATGGCCACCTGGCCACATGTAGTGTAGAATGGTTTGTTTCGATGTGATGGGTGTAAAGGAGTTTAACATAGCGAGGCAGCGTTAAAAAAAGCAACAGAGAATCTTTAACATAGCGGAACACTTTGTAAAAAGCAATGGAGATCTTGCTTTCTCCATTGCTTTTACCCACAGCTCTTATGTACTGCGTAAGCATACGTATGCGCAGTACATCAGAACTGCCGCAGAATAACAGACAGCTGCGGAAGGGCAGCAAGGAGGCATTATACAATGCCATTATTTAAGAAAAACAATTATCTTTCTTCTTAAATAATGTCATTGTATAATAGCAATAACCCACTTCTGGGTGTGGGTAATGTTGGATTTACCCACGGTTGTCTTTGTTTGGCCACTCGGGCTTCGCCCTCGTGAACAAACCACATCAACCACGGGTAAATTCACCATTACCGAAGCCCAGGCGTGGGTTATTGCTATAATACACTATTACAAATATATATAAATATTACAAAACCTGATGAAGCATGTTTTTGATACACGTGAAAGCGCTTGTTATTTTTGATCTGTAATAAATTGATTTCATTACTATATCGCGGTGGTTTCTACCTGGTTTATTCTCTATTACAAATATGTGCTATGGACATGAGCTAAACATAGGGTTACCACCTATCTCACCTTGCGAGGGGCAGTCCCTCTATGTGTGGTAGTGTTCTGACCAAAATCAGTACAAATACTAATGTCCTACAATCTCGAGACGTTCTGCATGTTCCATAGTTAATGTAATGGTTGCATAAAATAGTCATCTCTATCTAACATACCTACATGTAACAAGAAACAGGATAAGCAAGTAAACCGCTACAAGGATATAAACTTTTATATAGGCATATATGCAAAGTTCTGTACTTTGTACTGAGTGTGGGTATGTGTCGGCCTCTAAAATCCGATGTGTGTCCTGCAAATGTCCCACTATGGCCATTTGAAAAGGTGGCAACCCAAGCCAAAGAGGTGCAGTCACCAACAAAACTCCAATGAGTGCAAATATCTGTGCCAGTAATACATGAGACAGCTTTCATGTAGCAACATTTCATTACATATTGATGTATTTCCGAAGGGATTGAAGGACCAATATCACCTGCATGCTATATAGGAACCAATTAACAATGGCTTAATGAATAAGCCTGCAATAACCATAGTATTAGTCTACTAAATGATAGGTCTTCAATTAGGGAAGAAGCCCTCACACACATATGGAATATGTATAAATGCAGTTCCTACACACCTTCATCTGCTATGTACACCCACCTACATCTCCCCGACACCCGAAACAATTGCAATGCAGACTGTAATAACATCTCAAACATCCACTCACTCTATGACATCTGCAGAAGCCTTAACATACCTTGTGAGAGACACACTATAATGGCCCTATGTGAAATCATTGCTGTTGTACAATGGAACAGAAGCCAATGTTACAGGGTTTGTTTGCAATAATCCTGTATCAGACGGCTGATATAACAGATACACTCACATGTAGAACTACATCCCCTAGCCATTACACACAATCCATGGGGGCCATGAAGTTAAAATATCTCTGTGTCTCTCCATATAGCTGTTGCAATTCATCACAAACAACACATCCAGGCCATCTTCCTCGAAGGTAGGGCAAAGGGACAACACCCAAGTGGAGTATTCAATTATACCCCACTGCTGCCATGTAATTGGCTAATGGAGTAGCTGCACAGCTGATGTGCATGTAATCATCTACTCCGGAACACCAATTGGTGGCAGGATACCACATGTTACTGGTATCTACGTATAAAAGGATGGCTTGTCATACATTCAAACCTTATGTACATACGAGAAAACCGTTAAAACAGAAAAGGAATATGACTGATGTTATCGTCAACTCGGACTACTAAGAAGTTATGTAGAACACTCAGTATGTTACTGTTTGTAGTGCCTTTTCTGTATTAATGAAAGTGTATGCAATGCATATAGTAGAAAAAGGTATTATGTAGTGATGTATTGTTCAGCATAGTAACCCTCATAGAAATTGGTGTACTGCTGTGGGCCACAAGGTAAACACCTCATACACCACAAGGGATGCTACATAAGGACTTTAAACACAACAATTCCATTCCAGCCGCTGTCAGTGGCAGGGTTTGTCCAACAAGAACGTGCCATAACAGGGGATAGTATATGTTGATATACTGTAACAGTAGGCATATGTATGGGCATATAACTGAGAATAACATGTCTAAGGTGGTCCTGCTGTGCAATTATGTTTTGCATTGTGGGATATTGTTGCAAAAATGTGAAATGTGCAGTATTGTAGGTAGATATGTCTAACATTTTACATAGCATTACTGTTATATTATGCAAACTTCAGGTATGTCTATTGGCATGTACAATACACAATAACAGGATACATATGACTTGTAGTCACCAGACAATGTATCAGCATGATAGCTAATTGAAATGGAAAAGCTAGTCAATTATCCATGCACAAAGGACATGTAATAGCTTCATAGGTTCATAGTTAGGTGCAATGCTGTCTGACCAAGTCCATTCATAAGCCTAACTACAGTGTTTTCACTTGTGGCACCTCCCTAGGTTAGTGTCCTGTGCCTGTGAACAGCAGAGCCATTCATTTCCTGTACCTCTGTACAGCAGAGCCACTGCAGTGATCCCTGGTGTACATGTTTGTCGCCCATCCACCCATCGAGGTATCTCCTGAAGAGTGCTAGTGAGGGTCCCTGCTTGATATACATAGGAATCATGTTCCACAGCATGGTAGTGTCTGGGTCAGGAATGTATCCCTCCAGCACGTCCTAGTCATCGTTGCATTTAGGTACATATCCCAGAGCATGTGGCCCTCAGTGGCTTTTCCTTATGTGGAGCATATCCATCAATATTGTTTTGGACATGGGCCTTGTATGTTCAGGAGAGATCATCTCTGAGTATGCAGTATGCAAATGAGTACATTTGGGGTTTCTGTAGTTGGGCTGCATATGTCATCCGTCGGAGGTCAGTAATCCTCTTGGTGTGGTAATGTTGTGGTATTTAAAGCCATTGCTGTTGTCTCATAAGGTACATCCCATATTGAGTGTTGTACCCTTTAATGTGTTTCATAAGTCATGAGTAGAGAGGTACAATGGCTGCCTTTGTTCTGGCTACAAACCCATTAGAGATTAGGGTGGCCATGTAGAAGGATATCCACACCACCTTGGCAATATGGTTATCAAAGGAGTGGATGCTATCTACTTGGGTTCTAAGATCCCTTATTATGTCCTATGTATGTAGGGGACTACCACCTATGTGATAGTCCATGGGTGCTTGGTGTAATCCAAAGGGAATGTCTATGCACCTTGTGGCATGCAGCTTGAGGCCATGTTATTGACACCAGGTATCCGTCCCAGTGACACCCTTATGGAGGATGTCTGTATCAGCTGGTGAATCAATCATGGCCCCTAGTTTGCAGTCATCTGCAAACCTATTCAGGGTAAGTCCTTCTGTGCTAGCCTGTACCTCTGAGAAGCATATACCGAACATGAGGGGCCCTATGACTGAGGACTGGGGGATGCCAATTGTAACTGATTTACAGTAGGAACTAGGGTATGCTACCCTCACTGTGTGGGTTCTATCCGTGAGCCACTTTGCATAACATCTTGTGACATAGGGGTTGATGTGCAGGTGGATGTGTATGTTGACAACACCAGAATGGGGAACAGTGTTGAAAGCCTTTGAAAGGACAAGGTAGGCTGTGTGGACCTCCTTACCCTCATCTACTGCCTTGGTAACTGTCTCAAAGGACTCCACCAGGTTTAGGAGGCATGGTCTGACCCTAACAAATCCAAACTGGGTGAGATCAAAGGTTTGGAGGCCACCAATTTCTCTGTGAATGAGATCCATGATGATGTGCTCCATAGCCTTGCAGAACAGTCTAGTCAGGCATATAGGGCAATAGTTCCCCTGGTCCATTGTGGTGCCACCTTTGTGGAGTGTGATAACTGTTGCTGTGTACCATTCAGGGGCCACAATGCCTGATGCAAGGCTATTAGTGAATTTGGTGCCCAAGTGGGGAGCCATTTCATTTTGAAGTTCGTGGAAATCACAGCCTGGGATGTTGTATGGTCACATGGATTCTGTGTTCCTGGCTTCAGACAGTGCAGCTTTGAACTGCGTAGTTGTGACCACTGGGACTCTGCATTGTTCCTGTATAGATTTGGGCCCTTTAGGGTGTGAGAGGGGTGTAAAGTTAGCACTGAACCTATCTGCCAAGATGTTGCCAATATCAGTCAGTTCTGTAATGTTCATACCTAACTGCTGTATGTCAGAGCAGATGTGGGTATCGCCATCGAGAGTAGTGACATACCTCTAGAACGCTTTGTGGTAGTCCTTGGAATGAGTCACAGTAATGTTTACGTAGCTAGCTTTGGGGGATGTGATAAGGGATCTCAGATTCCTACTAAGGCTGACCAGGGAGTTCCCCCACTCATAGGATTGTACTCTACTTTGCAACAGTCTCCTCTTTCTGTTGTACATTATGTCCATTACAGTGGACCACCAGAGTGGCATCCATTTTCTGGTGGGTACCGTCATAGCTCTGTTTGGGATAGCATAATCCATGCAGTCGTGTAAGTGCTAATTAAGTGCAGTTGTGTATGATTCAGCGGTTATAACTGTATTGTCCATCTGCATGGGTGTCATGACGTTTACTACTGATGTCATAAGAAGCCTAAAGTTGACTTTGTAAAAATATTGTACTGTGTTTTCCATAAAGCGTGTGGTGCTGGGATGTGGATAACAAGGGTGATTAGTGTACATTTGGATCTGACCAACAAGGAGATAACTCCAGGTGTGGAACACCAGTCATACATGTTGGTAATGTCCAGGTCTAGGATATTGTTGGCCTTGGTGGTGGTGTGGATAAGTTGATCCAGCCGATTGGCAGTTATGAATCCCAGAAAGCATTGGCCTAATGTGTCAGTACATGAGTAGGTATCTCAGTTAATGGTGGGGTAGTGTCAGTCGCACATCAGTAGTTTCTGTTTGAACCCTACTTTCCAGTACACCACAAAGTGAGGACCGTTAACTGTGGGGTATGGTGTGGAATCTGTAGCAGGCTACAATTTGTATAGCAGTTATGGCCACAGTTAGTTGCACTTGGATAACCTCTGATGCATTGTGCTAAGCAACCAGCCTGGAGATGTGCATATCCTTGGGAAATATGGACACACCTCCGCCGTGGGTGTTCCGGTCCTGGTTACATGACTGAAAGGTGTGGTCTGAGTAATAGCCTGTTACTGCAGGGGGCTCTCAGGAGCCTAGAAGCAGGTCCCAGTCACTGTAGAGATATCAAAGTGGTCCATTACAAGGAGTGCCTCGGGTGAGTGCATTTGAGATGAAGATGTCAAGCATTGAGTAGCATTGCCCTCAGGTTTTGCTTGCCTGTTCCTGTTATGGTGGTAAATATGTTATTTGAGGCATGCCTAAAACAGGCACTATTGGAGCAGCAAGAGCCTTAGATATTATCCGTAATCTCAGGGCTAACAGGTGCAGGCCATCTGTGCCAAAGCATCGTGTTCTGTCAACCATGTCATTCAAAGCAGACAGATACTGGATACCCTTGGAATGACACCAGAAGCATAGCCAACTGTTGAAGTGAATAATTCAGTCCTTGTACTGCATTATCAGCCTGGATGAATGCCGAATGCTTCTCAGGGCTAGGGCAATACCTGCCTGGGCTACAAGATCAGAGAGCTATTCCATGTCTCTGTACATGTAGTCCAGGAGGTTACATCTCAGGGCATTCACACTAACATGGAGAATGACACAGTCATATTGTACCTGTTGAGGAGTGACCTGAGTGCATAGGTTATGTTGCAGATCCTGTTACCCGACAGCCAGCTGAAAGTAACAATCACCTTGTGTAGCCTGCTGAGTGGGACATCAGTGTGACTGCCTATAGAGTCACCTATGACTAGTGTGTTGGGTAAGTTATATTGCCCTATTGGCTGTAGTTGATGGGCACACTGAGTCTGTGGGATATAAGTAATTGGTGTTGTGTTGGGTGATGGGGGCTGCCTGCGTTTCTGCTTTGGAGTTCACTGTTGCCTAGACAGGGTAGTATTGAGAGGCTCTGCAAATGTTGTAGTCTTACTATGTGTGGCCTGTGGTGGTGGTGGGGATCTAGTGAGACTATGTGATGAGTGTGGTGTGGTGCAAACGTTTAACATCCCCACATGATTGTCAGGTTCAGTCTGGGTTGGAGAGAGCTTTACCTCAAGCATGGCTACATATGTGCATCTCCCACAGGTTGTAGTGTTGTATGTTAGGAGGGGAGTATTGACTGTGTACACAAGACAATTTCTATATTGCCTCATGATGCCCATATTCATCATAGAGACAGGCGATAACACTGGGATTTGACACTTGGACATGCCTGAATATTTAACTATTTCCCACTAGATATGTGAGGAATGTGTGTACAACAGCTGTTTTACTCTAAGAAAGCAGGAAATGTAAGTACAAACAGTGTTTACCTCTAGGAAATGAGGAGGATTGAGTGCTATAGTAATTAGTAGCTTATGAAGTGCTTACATGTTCTGAACAAGTGCTGAGCATGAATAAGCAATACAGATAGGGTGTTGGATAACAAAAACATACTGCCCCCCAACAGGTACACAATCACATATCCATGAACACTACAGAGCCACTGTAACCATAACTGTGATGTTAAAAGGTGCACTCAGGCTGCATGTGACCTGTCCACATTCCTGGTTGTATCATACACATATGGCAAAGCAGTTTGCTCTACACACACACATCATGTAAAACATAGCTTCATGTCAGTCTGTGAAAACACTGAATGGTGCACACCAACAGTTATCACAACCCACAAAGTGGAGACACCACTCATAATGGGAGGTACTGAACTATTACCTTGCTGAGTCTGGTCTGAAAGTCCATGAACCTTAATCAACGTATATGTTGTTAGCAGTACAGATGTAGATGACAGTACGGATGATTTCACACTGCATATCATACATGTGATAGGTCATAGGACATCATCACCCATACTGTGATCCACCTACACTCAGTATACTAGATGAACCTTTGTATGTCACAGGAGTGTTCTGCCAGTGGACTGTTGACAGAACCAACACTACAAAAGATGTCTGAGTGATATGTATATATCACACCAGTGGCAGCTACAGTAAAAAGGGGTTAATTCATTGTACTCCCCCTCACTGTAGCCCATACCACACAGACAAATGGGAGGCATCTGTGTATGTAAGTATGTGAATGGCTATGACCTAGGAGCAATAGCTGACTCAGTGTTGTGAACAACATACAGAATGGACTTTGTGGGTGAGGTGTGTGACATATGTGCACAATCTGACAGCTGCATATTGCATTGTCACTGCTAGGTTAATAACGCTGTACCCATGAACTACCACCTAGGCAGTGATCAACATAATGGACACTGTGTGTAAGGGATGGTGCTGTGCAGTTTACCTCCCTGAGCTAGTGATGTCACCAAGCCTATTAGGTAGTCATAACAGGCAACCCTAGTCATAACAGGGTGCCATCCATGAACATGGAGATCATTGTACAGGCATACTCATCACTCAAGTGACCAATATTGGATCACATATCACCTTTAAGGGGTATTGCCCATGTTTGGATGGGTGACACCAGCCTTCACAATCCTCATCTCCACTATGCAGCATGATGCCTACCCTGCATAAAGACATGTCCAACACTGTGATGTTGGACATGCTACACGTGCATATCCTGATCTGAAATACATATGTCATGGACATCCGCCTTCCTAGTACAAGGATCACCACATGCTGGACAGATCCTTGTGTCATACACGTTACATACTCCTGTCATACTACGCAACCCTGTCCAGCAAAGCTGCACATTTCACCTCTGTCAGCATGATGTGATGACCGCATGGTAGATGTATCATTAACTGTCTGGATCAGTTATGTGGTGCTGCTTTACCTGGTGCCGGAAACATGGCTGTCGGCTACAGCTAGAAAACCTTACATCCTATGCTCATACATGGCCCAGGGCATATAGACTACCACATGACTTTGGCCGTACATGCTATAGTTGATAACCATCCTTGCAAATACCATCTGGCTAGCCATTGTCCCATGTGTATCACATGTGCAACACAGGCAATACGTGGCAAGATGTTGAACTGCTGTACAGTGCCGTGTAGATGTATATGGCAAAATACATGCACTTCTGTGTGCATGTCTGCATTGTCACAGGTCATGTCCGTTAAGGCAGTGTATGTGCTGATATGTGACATATACACAGCATCAAGGTCAACAGTATTAATGTGGACACATCCAGGCATGTGCTGATAGGTAAGAACACCAGTACAGGCAAACAGACATGCTCACATCAAGACAGCATCCACATGGAGTATGAGCAATGTAATCAGGTGACACACGTATATGGTGATAATATCCAATCCCCATTGGGTGTCACATGTGTGTGACACAAACATGTCAGTGCTGTTAGTATCATGAAGATTTACAAAGACAACTGTTCATATGTACTAAATGTAATACACATGTATGTGCAGCTGTATCTCTGTGCATCTCTGAGATACTGTGACCTGTCTCCATCATTATGTCTTCCAGATATGCCTCGAGCAAGGCTCCCAGCCTATACCCACTTGGAGGATGAGGCCCTTATACCTTACCTCCAAGACAACTATGATGTCTTGTTTAGCCATGTGCCACAGCATGCACAGCAGTGTGATGACCTGTGGCAGGAACTTCGCAGGAGGGTTAATGATGTAGGTGGCCATAACCGCACATACCAGCAGGTGTGCAGACACTGCACGGACCTGATCAGATGTGCAAAACAGCATGTGAATGCAATCACCAGGGAACAAGGTGCAACAGGTGGTGGGCCACCAACCCAGCCCCCACTCACATGTACCGAGGAGCTGCTGGCCAACCTGGGTACACCATCAGAACAGTATCCACAAACCCTAGCTGCCATTGTGGAGGTGGGTGTCTCTCAACCACCGAGTCTGGAGTTGCCTGGTAAGTCACTACTGCACATATAACTATTATATCCCATTTAGTTGCATGTGTCACTGTACAATATGTAATGTAACATCATATGCAAGGCATGAATACACACATGCCGCATACTGTAGTATGCTACTCTGTGTATGCACACATTAGCATACTCCATAGTATATCCTATTGTACTGGCGAATGTGTTAACATGTACATTGCACCCTGTAGCTGTCATACAGTCATGGATAATGATCATACTGCTGTGTCACCCCTATATTGGTGCCTCTGGCATTCCGCAGAGACAGCAGGCCATTGCAGGTGAGACAATTATAAGTATCAGGCATGTTAATGCACAGATCTATTCGCCATGTGGCCAGTTAACACATATACACAAAATGTATGGTCCGGTCACAATATACAGGTCGCATCTTTAATCCATCACACTGGTTACCCATGTGCAATACTTACAAACTAAGTGAAACACTGACATGAAACCACAGAAACCATCATTGCTAGATGTGTGGACAGCTGTGCATACAACAGTGGAGGTGTTGTAAAATGTAGGAATATGTACTATACATCAGAACTACACATGTGGGGTACACAAACAGTACTACACAGTGAGCTGGAGTATGGGCAGCCCACAGGATTCACCATTGTGGAATATGCCCCTGAAATGAGTGCACACATTGTGATGTGCCATCTGACATGTCATTGACATGTAGTGGTCCGGCTGCAACATTATCTCACTATCCCATAAAACATACCCTACATACCAAACATACAACCCTTTGTCTGCATAACCCTGTGGACAGTGGAGTATCTGACATCTATGGGTGTATGGACAACACAGACATGTGAGACAGACGGCCATCACAACCATTTGGCCAACAGATGTTCACACATGGCCATGAAGGATGGCCAGAGACATGTAGCAGCACACAGTAGATGTGATGTGTTTGTGTATACACCCTGTTGTACATTGGATACACATGGTCCAACTATAGCCTTTGTTGAATGGTTATATTGCAGATGTGGAAAACTGGACATCCTACAAGCCTGTGCACAGCTTGTGGAGACGTCACTTAATTCGACTGCATAAGATGTGTTGTACATCATGACTGTGTCACAGCATGACAGTAGTCACCTGTACAGCATCCACATACATACACAGACAACCAGACCAGGCCAAAGATACAGTACATTTCCCTTGCTGCTGTTGGACATCACTGTCAGCCGTTCACCTCGTGTGTGTGGTACACAAATGTCATGTGGGACATGGTGTATTGACAAGTCTGCCATGTGTGGACATGGTTGCCAGGCAGCTAAGATATGTTAGCAGATGTGCAGGGGTGTCATCCATATGTCCTTCGGTGACCTGTCACACATTACACATCATGGTTTAGTGTGTATACACCTCAGTGATGTGGGTCACAATTCACAGTATATATGTATTGTGTATATACACAGTCATGGCTATGCACTGTGTGTGTAATCCACACTGTATAGCAATAGAGATGCCTCATGATTCCATGCAATGGCACTGTGTCTGTAATTCACACTGTATAGCAATATAGACGCCTCATAATACCCTTCAATGGTCATACACATCTGCTAAAAGTGCATTTTATCTGTAGGGCATACAGACAGCACTACAATGTGACACCATTACACCACTGTACATGTGACAGGACACCATTGTGTAAAACATGTATGCATGTCAATGCACATGTCAGAAGATTAGATATCATACTACATGTTAATGTCAAGGTCATATGCCTCATATCAGCCATGTGTACTGTTAACCTGTGCTGGTCCACATGGTGTAACACAGGGATGCATGCTTACTACCATGATTGTGTGAAATGCATGGCGTCTGCTATGACACATGCTTGATGTTGTGTGCAACCCAGGGATGTATGATAACTACCACTATTATTGTCTGAGCTGCATGCGGTCTGCTGTATCATATGCATGTTGCATGCCTTCTGTCAAATCACATGCATGGTGTGTGTGTGTGTGTGTGTGTGTGTGTGTGTGTGTGTGTGTGTGTGTGTGTGTGTGTGTGTGTGTGTGTGTGTGTGTCTGTGTGTGTGTGTGTGTGTGTGTGTGTCTGTGTGTGTGTGTGTGTGTGTGTGTGTGTTTGTGTGGGTGTGTGTGTAGTTGTGTGTTCTCATCCTGTAATGTGAATGTGTATTACTGCTACACAGCGAGGCCTCAAGCTATCCACTGGCCTCTACCCTTGTCCTGGAGTGGTCCGTAATGGTGTTATGGCCCACATGTCTGTATCTGAGGTATATGGTGGTAGTGCTATTGTGCACTACTGAGCCTTCAGCCAGCAGGGATAAAATGTTGTGAATAGTAAGGTAATAAAATGGAATGTGCTTGTTTTAATCATTATTTTTATACATGAAGGCATTTTGTTGGGGTGGATTTTAATGTAATCATGATGGAATAAGTGTAATTAAGAATCTTTATTGTATTAAGAGTTTCAATTATCTAATTAGTAACAGTATTTAAGTTGAAGGGGAAGAGTAAGCATTATTCTTGTGCATCTGAGGAAGTGAGTTCGCTGCTGTGGTGTTTTGTTACCTAAATAAAGCTGTTTGTTTCTTCCACTGGTACTATTTTGTTTTTGCTGCTATTGTGCACTACTGAGCCTTCAGCCAGGTGTTCCTCACTGCACAGATGTCAGTATTCCCCATTGTTGGATCTAGATTGGCAGCTGTGATTATGAGTGCTACACATCTAGCACTGTTTATCATACACATACAATGCAGTTGTCCTCTAGGTGTCAGGGTGTTAACCTGATCTCAGGACATTCATCTATGAATGGCACTATATGGGCAAAGTAGCCACTCCTGGCAGGACATCACCACGGTGGTATTAGTGTGCCAGGTTTAGATTGGTACATCTAATGTGATGGACAGCAGCAGACGATGTGTAGAAGACTGGTGTCAGATATATGTAGTGCAGCGTTCATGCTAACAATGACAACTATCGACACACTGTGCCCTTCTGTGTTTAGAATCAGAGTGCATACAAAACAGCCCTTTGCTACTAAGTGTGTGAACATGCCCAGTATGACTTTGTGTAGATGGACACATAGTGCATTCCAAATGGACGTTTGCTACTGTGTGAGCATGCCCAGTGACACCTTGTGTCGGTTATGTGCCTCTATGTGTATGGGCATGGCCATTGTAACCCTGTATAGCTATAATGGTCGTCCAGGCAACAGATGGCCATACCCCACCTCAGGATGGATTCCTACATTGAACACACTGGTTCACAGGTATGTACATTGTAACTGCCAGCATCCATGTCGATGTCTGCATTCCTAGAAGGTCATATTGACAGTCTTGAAAGGTGTAGTGTCTGTGGCATGTCTCGTATCTATGTAGTGTTGTAACAGTGGTCCGTAGATAGGCAGTTGTCCTGATCACACCACTGGCATGTGTTTGCCTCCATCTGCCTGGGGACAGTAATATGCTTTTAGACTGCTCACACTCCATACAATCCCTATTGGTGTGTTTTCCATTGCTGATGATGTCACCCACCTAAAAGTATGCCTCTGGGAGTGCTGTGTCCCAGTAATCTCGCTAGCACATTCTGTAACTGTGTAATGCTCTAGTGTGATAGAATAGACAGGTCGGTGCTCTATTCCAAGGCATGACAGGTGTGTGTGTTTGGCAGTCATATCCTATGTGTTGGTATCTGTGAGTGGCTAGCTCCAGGATGTATTGAGTGTGTTTTGTTATTTTCCTATATAGTGTCCATCAATGTCACAACCACCCAAGAGACTGGGTTGGCAAGACTTACACATACATTCACCAATAGGTCTGGTGAGTAAATGTCAGCAGCCCTAATCTTACCCTTAATACAGTCTGACCCATGTGACACAACGAAACACACTTGCCTTGATAGTAACACCAGTACATAATGCAGGAGGCGCATGTGGTTTCCTTTTCATTCTTGTCTAATGCTTTGGTGTCACGTGGTCCACTGTTGTGATATATGCCTCTGGGAAGGCTGTGCCCCAGTAACCTCGGTAGCACATTCTGTAAGTGCCTGATGCAGTACTGTGACAAGGTAGTTAGGTCTGTGTTCTAATCCCAACCATGCCAATTGTGTGTGTGTTTCCATCTACTTGGGGAAAAAGTAATGCTTTTAGACTGCTCACACTCCATACAATCCCTATTGGCATATTTTCCATTGTTGAGGATGTCACCCACCTAGAAGTATGCCTATAGGAGTACTGTGTTCTTGTGCTCTCGGTAGTGCATTCTCTAACTGCGTAAAGCTGTAGTGTGACAAGGTAATTAAGTCTGTGTTCTAAACAAAGCCATGCCAATTGTGTGTGTGTGTTTCTGTCTGCCTGGGAACAGAATAATGCTTTTAGACTGCTCACACTCCATACAATCCCTACTGGCATCTTTTCCATTGCTGATGATGTCACCCACCTAGAAGTATGCCTCTGGAAGTGCTTGGTCCCAGTAATCTCAATAGTGCATTCTGTAACTGCGTAATGCTGTAGTGTGATAAGGTAGTTAGGTCTGTGTTCTAACCCCAGCCATGCCAATTGTGTGTGTGTGTGTTTCCGTCTGCCTAAGGACAGAATCATGCTTTTAGACTGCTCACACTCTATACAATCCCTATCGGCATCTTTTCCATTGCTGATGATGTCACTTACCTAGATGTATGCCTCTGGGAGTGCTGTGTCTCATTAATCCTGATTGCGTGTTCTGTAACTGCGTAATGCAGTAGGGTGATAAGGTAGGTAGGTCTGTGTTCTAATAACAGCCATGCCAATTGTGTGTATGTGTTGCCATCTGCCTAAGGACAGAATAATGCTTTTAGACTGCTCACCCCCCATACAATCCCTATTGGCATCTTTTCGATTGCTGATGATGTCACCCACCTAGAAGTATGCCTCTGGGAATGCTGTGTCCCAGTAATCTCGCTAGCACTTTCTGTAACTGCGTAATGCTGTAGTGTGGTAGAATAGACAGGTCGGTGCTCTATTCCAAGGCATGATAGGTGTGTGTGTGTTTGGCAGTCATATCCTATGTGCTGGTATCTGTGAGTGGCTAGCTCCAGGATGTAGAGTGTGTTTTGTTATTTTCCTATATAGTGTCCATCAATGTCACAACCGCCCAAGAGACTGGGTTGGCAAGACATACACATACATTTGCCAATAGGTTTGGTGAGTAAATGTCAGCAGCCCTACTCTTACCCTTAATACAGTCTGACCCATGTGACGCAACGAATGCAGGAGGCGCATGTGCTTTCCTTTTCATTCCTGTCTAATGCTTTGGTGTCACGTGATCCACTGTTGTGATATATATTCTATATCTACGTATGTGTGTGTGTGTATATATATATATATATATATATATATATATATATATATATATATATATATATATATATATATATATATATATATATATATATATATATATCTATATATATATATATATATATATGTGGACATTAGCACGCATAAATCTACATGATGGAATACATGTCCTATACTGCTTGAATGCCTGTGCTGGATGATCTGTATGTGATCACCTCAGATGCTTATATATATCTGCCATGGCTTAGTAGTAAAGCACATTGTCTGTGGTGTACAGGTTCCCGGGTTCGAGGTGTGTAGAGACCAGTTATTTTGTTGTTGGGAAGAACAAGGGACATTGAATATGGTGATAATAAGGTGCTTTTAACCAGTCGTGTGCACTTCTGCATGACAGTAAGCAGTGGTTATTATTTTGGAGGCTCAGTATGGGTCGTGTAACTATGCATTAGAAGACAATACTATGCAGACGAGGTGGAAAATAGTGAATCCTGTTTATCCCCAGGGTGTGATGCAGATCCCAAGAGTGTATGTGTATAGATAGCTGGGTGCAGGACTCCAATATAGGTGAAAGCATGGGGGGGTGTCAGGCATACTGTACGTACATTGGAGCACTGTGTCTCGGGATTGCTTCTGCCTTAGCACGCCTAAGCTAGGGGTGTGTCTATACCTGCCTAGTGCAATTGGGAGGGACAACAGCAGTAGGAGAGTAGTCAAGGTGAACACGCTGCGCAAACAGGTGATAATTAGCACAATCATCAGATTACAGGCCCAGCCCGGCCCAGAACACTACGATAAAGTGAACAAGCACCATACACGCAGGTTTTTTTCACACTCTACACTAACGATGTATACATGCGGGGAAATTTTATGAAACAATCCAACAAAATGAGAAGGGCTGCAACAGGCAACATAGACCAACATGTGCAGGAGGCTGAGGGTGGTGAGGATGTGAATGCTGCCGAACAACCCTCAGGGAGGAGACAGAGAAGACTGTACAGACTCAGGGAAACCTACCATGGGCTACATGAGCTGGAGATAGTGGAGCACTATGGGGTGGACAGAGACCACCTACAGCAGATTGTTGAGCTGTGCTGCCCACACCTGACACATCAAACAGGCCGAGGGAAACCCATCCCAGTGGATACCAAGGTATGTGTAGGCCTAGGTATACTAGCCACAGGTACCTCCTAAAGCACAACTAGGGATATCATGTGGATCTCACAGGCATCTGCATCCAGAGTATTCCACCAGTTCCTAGATGCCATATCACCACATGCCAGTGAGCACATACATTTCCTCAACACAAGTGAGGTGTTGACCAGGAATATGCATTTCTTCCACCAAATGGCAAACTACACTGGAGTAGTGGGTGCTATAGCCTGCATGCACATATGCATCAAAGCACCACCTGGTGAGTGGGGTAGGGCCTACATTAACCGCAGGGGCATCCCCTCCATCAACTGCCAGGTCATATGTGATGCCCAGGGCATTATACTGAATGTGTGTGCTGGCTGCCCTGCAAGCTATGATGATTCTGATATATGGCATCTGATGCAGCTGTACAACACCTTTGCCAATATAGACATCCCCTACAGTCACCTAGTGGGGGATGCTGGGTACCCACTGGAGCCGTGGCTGATGACACCAATCATAAATGCACACATACCTGAACAACTACACCATAATGAGGCACATGCACAGGCAAGACAAATAATTGAGCATGTGTTTGGGATGCTCAGGTCACGGTTCCGGTGTCTGGACACATCCGGTGGAGCCTTGCAGTATTCACCAGCTACATGCACCCAAATTGTTATGATATGTGCTATGCTACACAATATGATCCTGCAGCAGGAACAGCATGGGGCAGGGTCACACAGCCCCCCACCAATGCCAAGGCCTGTACAGGCACAGAGTGACTCAGAGGAGGAACTACCTGAGCCGGACCCAGTAGGCAGAAGGACGCATACCCAGTATGACCTGGCCTTGGCAAAGAGGCAACGCATAGCATATGCACTGTCACAGTAGGTACCCAGGGAATGTCACCCTCTCTGACTCACACAGACAGTAAAAGGGATGCCAAACATGACACTACCTGTGCTTAGCCATGTATAGGAGGTGCACTGTGTGCATCCGACATAGGCAGCCCTCCAGCACCATCCTCAGGTCTGGCATACCCTCAAAGTAAGTCAATCAACCTACCAATTGGCAGTTGTATTAGAATGTGTTTTTACCTGTAGCTATGGTATGGATGTGAGCATGCAAGGGAATTTGGTGGCCGAATGTTAGGGCAATGGACAGTACACGTCCATAGAGGCACCATGACATCTGTAGCACATACTGGGGTCACAATAGTAGCCAGTAGTACACAGGGTGTCCTAACCCACTGTGGGTTATAGGATGAACATCATGTGTGTCCATACAGCCCACACAAGTCTCAACCAGCTGGACAGGTGTAGACCAACACAGACAAATGCTGTACAATGGCCTCTGAATATGTCCAATGGATGACCCCCCCCTGCAGACACACACAAACAGACTACAGCAGGCCAGGCAGTTGGATGTAGGTTGTGAAGGCTAGGACATCTGAAACTAATATGTTGGTAATTAAAGCTAGGATCTGGAGTACACTGGTATGCCTCTAGCCAGCACATTAGGTAGGTCCACACACTGAAATGGAGTACCTGACATACCAGTACAGTAGTAGCAGAAGTGTACAACTGTCAGCTGTGCCCCCCTTCCAACGTACACATGTAACAGTCATGTGCACCCCCCCGCTGCTGTGTAGGAATGTGGATACAGTTGGATGTCCCCCCATGCTGTGCAGAAATATATCAACAGTCAATGCCACATGACCGATGGATACCCTGCAGACACAGCATGTCACCTGTCAGTGTACAACACAGGGGTCGGCACCACAGTACTGACTACCTGGACATGTAACACATGCAATCCAGTTGACCATACTGGGCATGCTCAAACACATGAAGGTATGACAGTAATGTCAGTCGAAAACATGCATAACGGTCATACTGGGCATGCTCACTCACAAGATGGCCAGGTCTGCAAACACCAGTGGTCCTGACATATCTGCCGGTACATTGCTATACTGTTGGATGACTGTGCTGTATGGTATGTGTGTGGTACCGTCTATTTTCTGTATATTTGCCATGGTGTATTGGTAATTCAGATTAGCTGTGTGCGCAGGGTGTTGCTACCAACACTTGCAAATGGCGGTTCTTTGTTTGCGGCCAGAACAAGGCCATTGGATATGGAGTAAGTAAGGCACATTGCAGCAGCTGGGAGCAGCTGTGCGTGAGTTTGCGTGGTGTTAAGCACTGCTGACCTCTGGTTACAGCTTCTTATACTTGTTTAAACTCCACATTTCTTTAACAGTGCAATACTTGCATACTGGTAGCCAAACACACTTACACCCACTCGCTCCCTCACTTGCACATGCACCGACATTGGTGCTTGCATTTGTCACTCACTCTGGGTGGGTGCGATCCCTTGTGATGCCTATTACATCAGACTACATGATTACAGTATCGGGTATGGCTGACCATTAGGCGATGGCATGGCGCTCGACTGTACGGAATCGGCGGCCTGTCCAGTGAATTAATCATATTATATGCGTGTTCCTCATAAATCTGCTCCCATCTGCCTGATACATGGGAATCGATACTCCGCAATGCAGACAAGTAAATGTGTTTTGGGAACCACATCCATCTGCCGGGTCATGCTACCGCATACTTGTTGTAGGTTTTCCACCTTTCAAGTTGGCCGAAGTGAGACTTTAGGATTAACAGCTGTTCCACTTTGCGTGGGACAGTCCCTCATTAGGCGTATGTGTCATGCAAGAATAATCTAGGCATAACAAATGTCCTGATTACAGGACAATTTTATATTCTACGTTTCTCTAATAGTTGCATGTAACAGTTATTGTATAAATGACACTTCTATATGTTATGTGAAGTAGCATAAGCAACTTGACTGCTGCTAGACTAAGCTTTGATTTGTGCTAATAAGTATATTTCTGTACTATGCACGGCTGTAGGTATGTTCTGACTTGCAATGTCTGAAATTTCTACGGAGCAGGCCCCACTATGGCCATTTGGAAAGGTGGCAGCCCTATAGGACCTATATGTAGAGATGTCAGATTTGGCAAGGCAATACATACCCACAACCAGTAGAAAATTGACTACTTCACTGGTTTGCATAAGTAAAGATTATTTTTGTAGCATTATAGTTGCTAATGCTGTTTCCTATAACATTTAGGTGTTTTAGATACAACAAAATCATTTTATGCAACCACTACAGACAATATATGGATTCTTTGCCCGAAATCACAGGCCATGTGCCATAATAACATTAATTTTGCAGGACACAACTGCCCAGAGAGGAGTGTCCCTCACAAAGGCAAACAGGTGGTAACCCCATCCTAATATTCTATCATCTACCTAAGGTAGTCGGCGGAATATGCACTGTCTGTCACTAGCAGATCTCACATACGAATGGGGGAGAATGAACACTGTATCAAGGACACAGGATAACACCCTCAGGGACACATTTAGATGATTGGTTCTATTAACCTGACACACTCACAGTCACAGGGCATATGTATTCATTCACATTTGTTGAGGTACATGCTGTTTATGATTCATACATGTTGTCATTAGTCATTACGAGTATTCCACCACCAGTTGACCTAATATCACTTAGCACTGTGTTAGATTCTGATTCATAATCACGGACGTCCAAGATAATCGGGTACAGGGCACTGATATATTTCCTATGTGTTCCCCCAATGGATTATGGACTATCCAGTAGATATGCTCTTCAGGTTTGGGAGGTATGAGCGTCTGCTGTGCCCACATAGGAATATTAATTACTTCCAAGGGGGGGGCCTAATACATCTCTGCCAACCAACACCTGCACACTTAGGCCCATTATTGCATACCCATGATTCCCCTACCTGACACCACTCTACAGCACTCATGACTCATACTTACTGTGAGCACAGCTGGGGTATGAACACACCCCTACACACTGCCCACTCTCCCTGTCTCGGGGCACATGTCGTATGTTTTGTCAACCCATGTGTTATCATACTTGCACAACCTACTGTTCAGTGTACAGCTACATACTGGTCACGTCAATCATCATAGGTTTGCCTGCATGGTGAATTTTTGGTGTCCCGCAAGGGACTCCGTGATCCATGTTTAAAGTGTAGACCTTGCAGATCTCTCCCACTGGTACTTTCCTGCCGGTGGTCTGGAAGCAGTGGTGTATTTACCTTTATTGCATGTCTGTATGTCTCACCGGCCTAGCTGGGGAGGTGTGGGAGGTAAACGTTTGTTTATTGGACGTCCTACTAACATATGCCCGGTCTGAACATATGTTGCCCGTAATTGCTGTAATGTAACCTAGTTATGTACATGTGTATATCTACAGTAACACACACACAAACACACACACACACATATATATATATATATATATATATATATATATATATATATATATATATATATATATATATATATATATATATATATATATATATATATATATATATATATATATATATATATATATATATATATATATATATATATATATATATACATTTTTGTGTATATATATATATATATATATATATATATATATATATATATATATATATTTTTTTTTTTTTTTTGTATATATACATCTGTGTGTCCATTGACCAATACATTTCCCGGCCATATGCATTTACACATGCGTATTCGGTTTTATATCTGCTTCAACAGCATTCTGTTGCCTTAGTTATTATGACACTGACACTTCACTCCGGTTAACTTGTAATCAGTATTTAGCATGTTATACAGCGGACAGATGTCGCAATATGTTCATGTACAGAGTACCGATGGTAATTGGGATGTGATACAGTGTCATTTGACCTGTTCCTCATCTGCACAGCCTATTATTCCAGCTACTGTATTTGTTTGTCTGTGCACATTCATATTATTTATGTCAATACATGGAGTGCATATGTTACAGAGAATGTGCTTCAACATATTGTTGTCTGCATGTGCGTATGCATATATACCTATTATGTACTAGCTGACCTACATGGGCTGGTCCATTGGAACTGGCACAACCAACCCTGGAACTCCTGGATCCATAATCGCATAGCCATAGTTTCTCCAGCCCACCCGTGTTGAGTTTCCACGCGTAACAGCCATTATCTACCTGATATCACAGTCATGACACACCTTTACACATTGCCCTCTCCAGAGCATTTGGGGCCCTACACACATTTTGTACCACCTCGTGTATTTACAGGGTCTCCCGCCATTTATATTTGCACATACGTGCCTTTCCTGGTGTTATGGATTACAGCCATTTGCGGGTTACAAGTGTAGGTGGTCACAACATGAACTACATTCCATCTGTGTGTAATGTAGACATAGCAGTTCAACGATATTATGCCCACTGGTAGAACCTTGCCTCTGGTGTGAATAGCAGTGCTCTGCTCATTCTTGGGCAGCTTTATCTGACATGCTGCAAGCACTATATAATACCTTAGTTGCTCTAGATTCCCTTCACAACCCTTGTGTATGTTTTATTCTTACGGCGTTCATTCTTACTACATATATATATATATATATATATATATATATATATATATATATATATATATATATATATATATATATATATATATATATATATATATATATATATATATATATTTCATGTCTTTGGATATATATCTATACACACACACACACACACACATATATATATGAATATATATATATATATATATATATATATATATATATATGTGTGTGTGTGTGTGTGTGTGTGTGTGTGTATAGATATATATATATATATATATATATATATATATATATATATATATATATATATATATATATATATATATATATATATATATATATATACTACACATGCGACATTCCCTAGTCCCTATATATATATATGTATATAAGTTACATCTGTACATAAAGAAACATAGATTTGCTATGCTGGGAGCTGCTTACACCCACGCAGGCGCACTCGCATATGCTTACTGTGAGTTACATATGTTTACTGGCACTTCTTTGTGCTTATGTGTGCCTTATTCATTATGACAGTACCACTTTAATTGAAGGAATCCAGTTAATAGCCCCATGCAGAACACACATTCACCTTTACATGTTTAAATGTTGGCTTTACAGCGCAGAGACATTCATTCCACAAGAAAATTATATGTGCTATAGTTGCACTTGAACTGGGAATGCCTTTACGTTAGGCAGATGCTCTAACCACTACACTATTGGTGTTCTGCTTCATTTATATGTATACCCATGGTTCATAGCTAACATAACATATGCCTCAACACTTCACTTACACAGCAGGCATCCATTCTCCTGCTGGGAAAACCGCAGTACTACACATGTGACATTCCCTATTCCCTACTGCTCTGGACCCGTGCTGCATGTTTACTCACTCCAAGGATATTCAGAACACCAAAGCTTATAGTCCTGGCACATACGTGTGTTTGATTGTCTGGGTGTTCATGTGGTCATCCGGGTTTAGGCTTGTCCGACTGGAGAACGGAACTGCCCTGTACCCATTTAAAAGTCAGAATTAGCACATGGCCAGAGTATTCCCAATGTTAACATTCTACCTGTGTTTACAGACTCAGGGGTTTGGACACGTCTGACCAGATTATTATGTCGACACTACATAATATGGGGTGGGGGGATTCCACTGGTGTTTCCCTTCACATTCATTACAAATGCTTTATTGTCACCATGTTCATTCATTCACATATATATATATATATATATATATATATATATATATATATATATATATATATATATATATATGGTTCTAGGTTATGACATCGACAGCACATAACATCGACAATGACATCACCGACACCACATCATCGACAGTTCACAAACATGACACCGCACATACTCAACACATCATCACAACAACCAATAAACAAAACAAATTCCTGACCAAAACCACACACACAACACAAGCACACCTAAATCCTGACAAACAAACACTAAACCTTACATACACAACTATCCACAACCCTAACCGAAACCCTAACCCTAAGGTCCATCACTATCGCACACTAACCTAACCCGCACCCTAACCCTAACTCACTTAACCCGCTAACCCAAAAATTCACTACTGCACCTTACCTAACCGCCTAACCCTAACTCACTTAACCCGCCCCTAACCCAAAAATTCACTACTGCACCCTTACCATAACCCGCTACTAACCCTAACTCACTTAACCCACCCTACCCCTACAGACCGTCAACATCGCACACTTACCTTACTCGCACCCTAACGTCCATCACTACCGCATACTTACACATCCTTTCCCCATGTCGGTGTTCTCCGCGTCGGTGTTTTCATCCGTCGATCCTCTGGCATTGGTGATTTCGCTGTCGGTCTTGTCATCTGTCGATGTTGTAACCCAGACCCATATATATATATATATATATATATATATATATATATATATATATATATATATATATGTCTGTACATACACATACATATACACCTACATACCTATTTACATTTGCCATACAGTTGAATGTCCGCCAAGCATCCCCGCTGCCTTTACCTCCCTATATCCAAAGGATATTATTCTGGCCATCACATAAAATTAGCGGCCCTTATATGGCTTAGACCCAGAAATAGACACACATTAGTCACCGGTTTAACCACTACACCATCCATGGTACATTCCGCATGGATGGCAGTTAGGATATATGACTTCACTACAGGTATTCAGTAGTACTGGCAACAAATGTGACAGTTGGTTGGTGTACATATGTGTATGGACCTCTTAAACACTCAGGGACTAATTTCAACAGTGACAGGGACAAGGCAAGGACAAATCAGGGACAATCACAGACACTTTTACAATATTTGTACTATT
Source organism: Protopterus annectens (assembly GCF_019279795.1). Classification (NCBI taxonomy): domain Eukaryota; kingdom Metazoa; phylum Chordata; order Ceratodontiformes; family Protopteridae; genus Protopterus; species Protopterus annectens. Next base: position 1,271,206,770 of record NC_056735.1, read on the forward strand.
AACTTGAAATGTGCTGACAGATTCAGATCATATGTATTAATACTTATTTTCTGAAGTTAAAAGCATCTATTCCTCTCAATTATTGCCATTATTCATTCAAGTGTCATTCAACATGTTTCCTCCGAAGGTTACTGGTTTTAGGAGGGATTAAGAGGCTGGCCAGTTATTGTGCGAATGCTCTGACCATTGGTAGGGTTGCCACATTTTCATATGTCCAGGATGGGATATATTCGGGACACACCAGAGTTTTCGGGCCAACACATACCCACGGTCAGTACAGGGCTTAGAACTTTAATTATTTTCCTAGATGAGAGATTATTCCTGTAGCAGTTTAGTTGCTTATTCTGTTTCTTGTAAGATTTACGTATTTTACATACAGAGATAACTGTTTTAGGCAACTGTTACATGAAATATGGTACATAGTTATTTCCTACAATCACAGGACATATGCCATTGTATCATTCTTGGTCTGGACACACCTACCCAAACAGGGACTGTCCCTCACAAAGTGAGACAGGAGGTACCCTGCTTATGTCAGCACCTTAATCACTCTATATCCAACTGCCACTATGCGAATGTGTAAAGTATATTTTCTCGATAATTCATGTGGGGAGCCATGCATCACGGGTAGGTGTTTGATCTGGGGTAGTGGGTTCTGCATGACCAGCTGGAGGCTAAGCAGTCTTGTGAGCCACTACTGCACATACAACTTGCGTCCAGATGTCTACAGGACTGGACATCATGTTGTGATACCAAGTCTGATGTTTACACAGGATACTTATCCCATGAGGGATATCCAGAAATTGAACATGCCAATAATCTTCGATTTTTTGGGATTTACGAAAATGTGATAGGGTTTTACATGCAAGGGATACACAGTTTGCAATCCTGACACTGCCTAGGGTGACACTGCCCACTAGATATGAGTAGTGGTCACTATGTGCAGATATGGCTGTGCCAAGCTAGCAGCCCGAGTATGGCTGGATTTGGTGGACATTCAGGAATGGGGGGGTGCTGTAGAGGGGATGATGGGTATTCAATTATGCATCCAGGTGTGTTGAAGTTGGATGGCTCAGTTCCATCCAGACCATTATGTTGGTATGTGCCGGTGATGTTTCTGTACATGTGTATCGCACATTTTAATATTCATATGTTTGTGTAATTGTGTTCTACAGTATGGCTTGTCAGGTTGTATTGCGGATGTGTATGTTTGTTCTTTGTGTTTCTTTCTGATTCACCCACTGCTCCCTCATACACCTCCAGTTCACCTATTGTGCATCCAACAGTCTCCCCTTTGTGGATTGTTACATTATCCGTCCCCCCCACACCCATATTCCACACACTCCATCCATCCCTTCTCTGGTTGATGGCCCATGGCACGGTCAAGGGAACACATTGCATATACTACATATCTCTGGTACCTGTATGGTTGTGAGGACTACCCTAGCATTTTCACCTTCCACATGCTGTACATCATCCACATAGGTACACACAAATACTTATCTTTCATGACATGGTAGGTACACCCGAGTAATACCCGTTCATCTTTGACCCATCCTGACAAGGACAGCTTGGACCGCAAATGGGCAGATTTTGGCTGAATGCTCTGACCATTGGTAGGGTTTCCACCTTATCATATGGCCAGGATGGGATATATTCTAGACACCCATCAGATTTTACAGGCCAACACATACCCACGGTCAGTACAATGGATAGTACTTTTGTTTTATGCCTAAATATAAGCTTATTGCTGTAGCAGTTTAGATGCTTCTTCTGTTTCGTTTACTTGCTTATTCTATTTCTTGTAACATGTAGGTATGTTACATATGGAAATAACTATTGTATGTGACTATTAAATGAGATGTGGGACATAATTATGTCATACGGTCGCAGGATATTTTACATTTATAATAGTTTTGGTATGGACACAACTGCCCAGATGGGTACTGTCCCTCATAAAGTGGGAAAGGTTGCAACCCTGACCACTGGGCTAGACTTAGCTATTGGCGGCATGCTAACACGATGCGTTTTGCTTCCACTTGGTATAATTATCAACTGCATTAGAATATGGGCACGGGGTTTTAAATGTCATTTGTTCGAGGAATGGGGACTCAATATTCGACTACATGCATTTGTGTTTGCTTCTTATTTTTGTGTTCGCAAGAACTGTCTTGCATGCTTTGCATATGTTTCAGTATCCATGGACACTGACAGGTGTGATTACTATTGCAGGCAGCCTGTAATATTCAGCATTTTAGGTTGCACGTAAACAGCCGACATGTGCACGCCTCTGTGTGGTGCTTCGACATGTCCCGTGCACTCGCGCACGTTTCCTATGCACGTGGATGTGGCGGCAGCGCACCTTCATTAATATGCATATGGCGCTACTGCGCCATCTGCATGCTGCACGGTCAGCGCAAGCCTAATGCCGACCTTGCGCTGAGCTTCATGAATCCCGGGGCAAGTCTTTCAGAATCAGGCAGGCTTACACCAAGATAAAACATTTAGACTGAAATATCTTTCTTGGAGTAAAGTCCTATATTTTGAATTTAATTTTATTACTTTATTAATACAGTTTCATAACCTTTCAAATACCATTGTCTTTAGATTTTGTTTACAAGAAACATACGCATTTTTACTTTTTCTAGCAGAGGATGAATAGATAATTCATAACATTATAAATATAATTTGTATTTGTAATACAAGAACTAAAACCATTATTGGTTTGCCCTGCAAGTAGGACAAGTATAGTAAAATGTTAAGAGAATGATGTTCCTAAAGTCCTAAAAGATCACTTGTTTAGTGTTTTGTTGAAATAATGAACTTACTTTTAAAAAGCATTAAGATGCTGTTTTTCTCTGTATATGTTTATGTCTTCACAACAAAAAGGAAGGAGTACCATGTAAGTACCATAAGAGCCTGGAGTACATGAAGCAGAAAGCAAACATACTGTAGCCTAAACTTATGGTTCTTCACAGATTGAGCGATGACCTTACTTTACCTTATGTTTTATGACGGGACTAAAATAATACATTCCACTCACTTTCATAAGCAGAAGACATTGAGATTTACTTTTGGATGCTGGATTCCACCAGAAGATATATATATATCTATATCTATATCTATATCTATCTATATCTATATCTATCTATCTATCTATCTATCTATCTATCTATCTATATTGATTGATTTGCTGGGGACACAAAAATGGTTTGGCATGTGGAACTGGCACTATATTAGATTATTCATAATGCTTGGAAATTCAGGGAAAAAAAAGTTTGAGGCTATCTGAGCTATCGGCAGATACGACCAACAAGACCAGGTCATTTTGCTTTGCTGTCTCACCTTATATTTTACTTCATTTAATTTCTTTATAATTTCAAAAGGGACTTACACTTTGCAAATAACTAGATTTCAGTCGTGGGTTATAAAGTATGCATCTTATGTTTGACAAGCTTTTCTGTTGAATGCTCCCCATCGTGCCTGCCTTGCCCACTACATATGTTGTCAGACAAGTAGCATCATAGTACTAACAGTGTCCTATAAGGATGAAAAATGTCACAGCACATTATAAAAAGGGTGTTTTTTTCCCTCACATTTCTTTGTCTATATCTACCAAATCCTCAAATGTTCATCCCAGTTTATTTTCTCCAAACACTTAAATTCTTTACATAGATTGACAGGAATGGACCCATTCATACATCAGGGCATAATTAAAGTTCATGAAATCAATATTGTTTCAGTCTTTGATGTTAACCAAATAAGGTCTTCTCAACAGCCACAATGTACCAAGAACTGCTTCCTCCTGGAGTTCACATGGTGTTAGATACTCCATACATGAAGCTTACATTACAAAAAGCCTTTTCCATGACACTACTACTACACAAGACAGCTCAGACACTCACATCATGAGCATACACACGCACACACACACACACACACACACACACACACACGCACATGCACTACATCTAATCCCTAGCACTCACACATACTCTAAATCTATCCTATTACCCTAATCCTACAACATCCACAGTCTCTCTCTCTCACACACACACACACACACACACACACACACACACACACACACACACACACACACACACACACACACACACTACCTCTAGTCCCTACCACTAACACTCACACATACTCTAAATCTATCCTTTTACCCTAATCCTACAACACTCGCGCGCACACACACACACACACACACACACACACACACACACACACACACACTAAATCTATCCCCTTACCCTAATCCTACAACACTCACACACACACATGCACACAAACACACACACACAAACACACACACACACACACACACACACACACACACACACACACACACACACACACACACACACACACACTACCTCTAGTCCCTACCACTCACACTCACACATACTCTAAATCTAGCCTCTTACCCTAATCCTGCACCACACACACACACACACACACACACACACACACACACACACACACACACACA